>NC_134098.1:26393162-26695794 GCF_000715075.1 Nicotiana tabacum
GTAAAGTTGTCTGTGTGTGACCGATAGGTCACATGTTCGAGGTGTGAAAGTAGTCATTAATGCCTGCATTAGGGTATGCTTTCTACATTACACCCCTTGAGGTGTGACTTCTCCGGACCTTGCGTAAATGCGGAATGCTTTGTGCACCGGACTGCCCTTTTACATAGAGATATGAAGATAGAAATTTGATCTAGACATCGATCATAGTAAGATTCAATTCTAAATAATTAAAGGCTCCTTCCTCCCATTTTGAGAGCTCTCTTAAGAGAATAATTTAAGAAAACGAGTAGGCACAAAGAATTTTAAAGCATGCTGCTAAAAGTTTTAAGCATGGATGAATCATCTGGGCCACTTGTGAGGTTCGCCTTTATTTTCGTAGAATAGAACAAAGGAAAAGTCGTATTTCAAACAGTAATAAGGGATCAGAGAACAAAAACATGAATTTGAGGAGAATGACTTGAAAGAGAATGGCCGAAAAAGATGGTTGAAAAATGATATTTGATGGCCAGAAAGAAAAAGAATGACCTGAACTTGTGGCATATTCAGTAAGGCTTAATAGGCAAATAGATACTCGTACTTGCACCCGATTCTCTTTGCTCCCCCAACTTCACAGGCTTACATGCAGACACCTCTATTCACTTAGAACAATGTTGATTTTCAAATAAAAGAGTAATCCATTGATTTGTTGGCACCTTTTGAGGGAGACATCTGAATTTGTTCTTGTGCATGGAGGAGGACTTCAAAATGAGGAACAATCATAGAATGAAAAGTGATGAGATTTGGATGAAGGTTGATGTTTTGTACTTGGAGTTGAGCTATTTTGGGCAATAATAAGAGATCTGAGGCCCTCATTTAGCAAGCTCATTTGCAAGATCGAGAAATTTTTTGGTTATTTTTTGTCTACTAGTTCCCAATCGGAGTAAAAGTCAAAATAAAACCATGTGTGACGATATGACTAATGTTAGGCTAAATATTCATGTTTTCGCGTGTAATTTGTCTTGCATTATACCTCAATCTTGTTAACTTTGGTGTAAATATTTGTGACTCGAGCTTAATAATGGTGTTTATATGTGTATGAGTCAATTTGAAGTAATTTGGAAAGCTTGCATGCAAAGTGAAGTAAAAATAGAAGAATTTGGAGGGAGTATGAGTTTGGTGCCCAGGTTGGTGCTTGGAGGGAGTATGAGTTTGGTGCCCAGGTTGATGCCAGGCACCAACCAAAACGCCAAAGGCAGAATAGTGAAAAATTTCGGTGTCCTGGTTGGTGCCAGGCGCCAAGCGAGACGGCTAAGGGCGGATTTCGTCCTAATTCGTCTAGGACTTGGTAGTTTCGAGCCTACACGCTCCCAACATATATAAAAGGGGTTCTAAACCTATTTCTTAGGGTTAGACATTATTGGGGAGGGAAAAGGCGACGGGAACACTTAGAAGCATCGAATCGCAAGAGTTTTTCTCTTCCATTCTTCCTTAATCTGTATTTTAATGCTTTCAATTATTATCATGATTGTTAGTATGGTTATGAGTAGCTAAACCTTCCCATCTAGGGTTTGATGGAACCTCTTGAAGGATGACTTTTCCACTGCATTTAATATGAATTTTTCATTTACTTTTCTCTACTTGTTCAACTATATGATTATTGTGGTTGATTGAAGGGCCCTCAATTGACTGTGCCTATTTAGTGTGTATTGCTTGGAAAAGGGTACACATTTAGGTAGTTGTTGACCAATATCATTCCTAACGTACATGAGGAATCAATACGGAGGGTTTAAAGGTGTGATTAGGAATAACGAAATCTTGATGCGATCTTAGTGAGCGGTAAACTAGTGCCAACTAGCGTAGTTCGGAAGCATACGTCTAGTAAATTATTGTATTTGCTCGGAAGAGAAATACGACACCCAAATAGCTCACGATCGGTAGAGAATATCTAGGCGAATTTATATGAGACGTGGCGGGGAGGATTCCGACGAGAGGGGAAATCGTAACCCTAGACCTTTCCAATATTGTCTACAACATTTGACTTGTTAGTATTAAAATTACAGCTTTTTAATTACCTTGCCTTTAGTTAGTAAATACTCAAACCATTATTTAATATGTTTGAAGGTTGATTACTTGAATTCGTGCGAATCTAGTGGTTGTAATTAGTAGGTTAATTCCCTGTGGGATTCGACTCTGGACTTGTAAACTGGATTATATTTGCAACGACCGCTAGACCTCTTAGGAGGCATAGTTGGGCGTGATCAATGAACTTTGGGCCTAATTCAATCCGAAAAGCTAGTTCATGCGGACAGGATCTTCGAAGACTAAGGAGACCATAATCCATTCCCTCAATCAATGTGGGACTTGACACTCCTTACATGCCAAGACTTAAATTGGAGCATGAATAATATAAAACAGTGACCCAACATTGCTAAATACAACAAAAGGAATCGATGGGTTGTGCTCTGATACCATGTGAATATATGGTATTTGGGCGTAACTCAATCCCAAAAACTAGCGCATGAGGGGAGGATTGTCCAAGATCATACAACTCATTTCCTTAACTAATGTGCGATTAGACACCATAAAAATGGTGATTGTTATTTCCGGGGTTGAGGTAGGTGGGTGAAGGATGATAACTCTTTAAGCAAATGATTCTTAAAGGGATAATGAGAAGAGATAGTTTGATTTTTGTCTTGGTGGTGGTGCAGTTGTAGATGGTAATTTTTCAGGTGATGAGTAGCGGCGAATATGGTGGTAGTGGTAGAAAAGGAGTGTCACGACCCAAACCGCAGGACCGCGACGGGCACCCGGTACCTTACACAACCGAGTACCAACATAACATATCTTTCTTATCATACCGTCATGGGTAAGTGGGCCAGAAGGTCCGTCATGAGATAACAGAAATAAAATATAAGGGAATACCAGACATAGGACGACCCAACATGATATAGAAACTTATACATGTGACATACGGGCCTATAAGGCCGACATGATCATTTGTATTTTCAACACATATGCCGATAAGGCCATACACGTATCCATATACATGAAATCTGTCTACAAGCCTCTAAGAGTACATAAATGTCATAAAGGCCGGGACAGGGCCACGCCATACCAATCAATACATGTCTAAATCATACTGACCAAATAGACAACTCCGGAGCAAATGGAGTGCACCAACACCTTCCGCTGAGCTGATATCCTACTAGGAGTACTCTTAACATGTCTATCGGGACCTGCGGGCATGAAACACAGCGTCCTCAGGCAAAAGAAACGTCAGTACAAATAAAGTACCAAGTATGTAAGGCATGAAATTAGTATATAAAAGACATGAAAGAAACATGGAGTAAAGAACTCAACCTGTAATTCTGAATAGCTCTGTGAATCATGAAAAATATTTATAATGTCATGCATGTGCGTATAAATGTCAAATGTCATACCATGCATATGTATATGCGTACATAACATCATCAAGCCTCCGAGGGCATCCCATCATATCATCTCAGCCACTGTAGGCGAAATCATCAACGTATACCAGCTGGTCAGGTGGTGGTGCGCATATAACACCATAACCTTTTCCCATACCTCATATACATATAATATACGCGTATATAACGCCATCCGATCATGGATCAATGTACATGTATAAATGAATGCAATGCATGAGAAGTAAGTCAATAAGATCTCTCGGAATGTCATAAAATCATTATGCCTTCGATTAATATCATGAAATAAACTTTATCAACTTACGTATTTTCTTATACCCATGAACAGACGATAGAATAATAGGACACATGGGGAATCAAGAACATAGGAACCCCTAGTACTTTTAAGAATAGAATCATTTATGAAAGTTGTGTGCTTGCTCGTTTCATTGTATCATATGGATCATGCCAAACGGAAAGAAGGGATAGCCTTAACATACCTCAAGCCGTCAATGCAACTCAACTACAAGCTTATGACAACTAGCGCGTCAACCCTATAATAAAGAAATACATGTACAACTTAGATAGCGCTAGTATATCACGTATCTCAAACAATAACTCGATTTTAAAATAAAACGGGCAGCATTTCCCCTGATTTTACTGCTCCCTCAAGCCTACTATAGGCGAGATATAAACACAACACAATCAACAACTCAAAAACAATCCAACTATAATTCAGGACCTTCAATACAACAAAACCCCCATATATACCATAACACACCCAATCAATAAGTTGCCAATGAGCCTGAAATTGCAACGACGAGCGACCAAACTACTACCCTACCACATGTGGCATTTCTCCTTGCCCTTCATCCTTCCAAACTCCATAAATCAGCAGCACAATAGGCCAACACGAGTGGACTACAAAACTGTCCACTAAAAGCGAAATAAATCGAACTCACGGCTTCCGATCACCGTCCCGTGAGTTCTAACTATTAGAAAATAAATTTATCAACCTTCCTTGATATATAAAATCTTAAATACAGAAATTAGATGTTTTCTTAACTATGAAGTACCTTCCAAAACTCAAACTACAAAGAAAAAGAGAAGCGATATAACGATACTTAGGTCGTAGGGATCGTTCTAGTGTTATCGATTCTTGATTTCGTACTCGGGATATTAATCTTCTTTGAAACCCTAGAATAGAGCTTAAGGATATGTTTATGGGTGTTCTCAGGTCGTGTTCTATGGCAAAATGAAGATAAACATGGCCTAAGACATATATATATATATATATATATATATATATATCAAGTTTGGAAAAGTCAAAGAGGTGCTAGCTTGGCACCCTCTCATTGGCCTATCTTCCGACGCTTATATCTTTTTATTCGGATGTCTTATGAATGAACAGTTAAGATCATTGGAAACTACATTACACGACCTTCAATTTGGTATATAATATGTCCCAAAAAGACCTCATATAACACACGAAATGTGTTGCTCCAAAATCTTTAGTAACACACCTACTTGTCACCTATGCAGTCTCGCGAAACTGCAAATATCTCTCTACTCCGATGTCATATCAACAAACGGTTTAATGAGTTAGAAAATAAACTCGTAGATCTTCAATTTGATATGTGGATCATCCCGTAATTCCAAGTATATTGGGAGAAAAGCTCCGCAACATTTGACCTAATTTTCAGCACATTTATGAATGTAACTTGTGATGACCTTTGCCAACTTTTGTTCCACAACTCGCTTGACTTAAAAACGTAACACACGACTATCATAAGCCTAAAATAACTCATAACATAACTTTCTTATCATGTTCACCCTATTCTTATCCCAAGATTATATGTTATAATATTCCCAACTTGTTGACTTTCGACGAAACTTATTTTCTTCAGTTTGCTTAGCTTCTAAGTCTTTCAACCGTCTTGGTACTTGTTATCTATGATCTTAAAGATTTTTAACCTCCAAGGTAACATGATTAACTTACCATATGTACTTTCCAAAATGATCTCATTTCTGAGCTTACATCAATTGAGTTATGACGTACTCTCACGTACGAAAACATGGGGTGTAACATCATTCCCCACTTGGGAACATTCGTCCTTGAATGTTGACTGATGTGCTTATCAGTCTCATAACCTATAGATCTTGCGAATAATTTAATATTGTCCTTGCCATCTAGGCAATTGTTCTGTGAATAAATTCAAAGACCAGGTCATTCCCTCCTTTAGGCCTCTTTCTCACACCACGACTTGTGATCGGAATTCTTCCAATCTCTTAACTGTTGCTACCTTCTGTCATGCAGCCTGTACAACTTTGTCCTTATATGTGCGCCTATGCGACTCTTCTCTCCTTTTTCATCCAGCTTTTAGCCAATCTCTTGGCCTCACTTTGTGAACATATACAGAACTATGACAAGCTGCCCCTCTAGGAATCTATAGGTGTATTGAAGTTCTTCACTCGGTACTTTGTCGAACTTACGACTATTTCTATATCTTGTTTCATAGCCTCAGTTATCTATGCTTATGACTTTACTACAACTAGGTAAGTCATACTATATAATAACTCTTACTTCGGTTTATTATTACCGAGGTCTGCTACCAACTTTAGGTTACTCTCTCGCTGCTTATCTATATGTATAAATCTAAGTCCTTTAGTGATTCTTCATTACTTTTCATCTTAAGAATGATGGCTTAATCTCATCTCATACTTTGTACTTTTATCCATCTATTGGTGATTCACCTCAACGTTGATCTATATTCTACCATTGATAATTTGAAATCTCTTACGTAATACATTATCACTAGGGCAAATTTATTTCACTGGCAAAACTTTATATCTTTCAACAAAAGGTTTTGCTTTACGTGCCCAAATTTGGGTGAAAATATGCAGCATGCCATGTCAGCATTAAGGATTCAACAGACACATATTTGACAACTTGAAGTGTTCTATTGGTCACAACCACAACTTAGATGTCTAATTAAAAACTGATGCCAAGTTTGAGGGTGTTATATGCCAATTGTACCTCATTGATTACAAAAAAAGAAATGCTAATGAGTTTATAGCTAAATTGGGCTCTCCCACCTAATAGATTAGTCTTTTTGGGTTGAGCCGCCTTGTTTGATCTATAACATTGGTATCAGAGCAGGTTGGCAGGTTGATCTATGCTTGGAGCCGCGACTTGGAGTGGTGGCCTAGACCAAGAGGGGTGCCAGCTATGACCAACGAGGTCGTTGGTCCTCAAGCTGGGATGATCGTTATGTGCTTGCCCCTCACTGATTGAAAAGAGAAATTCTAATGGGTTTACAGCTAAATGAACTCTCCCACCTAATAGACTAGTCTTTTGGCTTGGGATCTCCTGATTGGTCCTATTATGTATTTGGCCTTTAGACTCTGTAGAATAGTGTTTAAGTTGTTTTAAGAGGAAAAGTGAAAAAAATAGAACTTTTATGGTAGTAAAATGTAATAGAACTTTCCATTTGATGAAAGTGGAAAATATTTCAAAACAATCTAAAAATGGTAATAGGACAACTATACCTTTCTCAGCCTCTTGACTAGGACCAACCGTAGAGAAGTAGAACAACCATCCTGGGATTAGGCAATTGATGTCTTTAGCTACTGAAAGTCTCTTTTTATATATGTCCAGGTATCTACTAATCCAAGTGCTGTTGGAGGTTGCAGTTGTAAGAGTTGTTTTAAGTAAAGTAGGAACCAATGCTCCATTCTCTGACGCGGTCAGATGATATCATCAAGGTTCATCCTCAAGATATCCCAACTCTCCCTGACCTAGGTGGAATTTGCGACAGACGTTCTTTTATTTTTCATCTTGATATATGCTGATTCCCGTGTACAACTTCCCTTTGCAAATGACTTGATTTGTGTGCTGAGGCTGAAATGAATAACTCAGACGAGGCTCTGGGCGTTGAGCTGAAATGAGTATTTCAGATGAGGATTGATCCATTGTACAATGACAGTGGTTTCAGAGAGCAACAGGAATTACAAATGACAACACTCAGAGTTTTTGGCCAATCTCGAGAAGTTCTTAAAAAGTGTTGTTGAATGTCTGTCTGAAAGAATGTTATTTTCCTTTCCCCTTTCTTTCATTTGGGTCAATTTATTCTCCGGGGGAGACATTCTTGTTTCACATTGTTATTGTCGTTTACTGATAATAAAGTGCTTTGTAGCTTGTAAGATTATTCAACTGGGAGAGCTTTGATAAGAAAGGCAGGAAGCATTAGCGTCCATGAGATCTTTAATATTATGTAATACGACATAGATTTGCTAGTTTCGAGTCATTCATAAAAAACTTTTAAGCCTCAACTCTACTTAGTACTCCCTTGTTCCAGGTTGAGTATGTTATGAATGCAATATCCACGACCAAATACAGATATAACAGATTGATATATTGATACCGATAACAAAGGAATTACACTGAAAAGTACAATAACTAAGAATGGAAACAGAAAGAAATGGGATAGGAAGACAGAGCCACGGAAGAAATAGTCGAGGGAGAGAGACCAGAGAGAAAAGTTTCTACAATATTCAGCATACCCTACTGTTGATACTATTCTGCTATTTAACTATTCCTGCGCCCTTACTAGTATTCCTATTACATGTACCCGGTTTATCAACCCGGATCCTAGTTATAGCCCAAAAGCCTTTGAGGTAGTCTTTTAGTTCTCTTGCTTCTCCTAGCTAGTTGGGCCAATTCTGCTAATTCTTGCCTCTTCAAACGGCCTAATATTATCCTTGAGCCCAAATTCTTCATCCATCATGATAGAGTACCTTCTCTTTTCTGATTCATTGTATAAAAGAATTCTATGATTCCGATTTATATTTTCCAACGTGGAAGTGTTCTTTATTCCATTCTCAGAAAGTGATAGATGGCTTGTATGTTCTTAAAAATATAAAACTAAGACACACACGTACATTACATGGAATTGTAGGTAATCTTGATTGTTGCGCCAAACAGTCACGATCAGTGTGTTGAAGCTGTGGGATTAAGTTCAAGTTTTGCCCTTTTCTCTTTCTCTCCTCTTGTATTTCAACAAAGTCGTCTTCTTCGGTCCTTCCAATGGTTCTCGCTTTGTGGTTACGGGTGTTATGTGTTTGATTTGGGTCAGTTTTTAATCACCAAACTAATTTTTTTTTTTGGTTCCATTTTATTGGTGTTTTTGGTTTTGGCGGATTTTCTTTCTTGACATGTGAAATACACATGCAATATCCATTCAATTATTAGAGTTATGATTACACTTTTTCATAAGCCAATATATGTTTACCAATAATTAACCAAATTGACGAATTTACTATCTATTGAAATATTCTTATGTGTAAAATTTTCTTCATAATACATGCATGATCATTAGTCCCTCGCATTAATCTAATAAAAAAACGTATATTCATATACATTTTCAAGGTTAACAATATTTTAATGATTAAAAAGAATAAGCAAATGACTCCCATTTTTTTCATATTATAGAACCAAAACTCAATATGGAACTTAAACAATGATATGCTTCGATGACTTTTAAGAAGTGTTATTAAAACATCTCAAAGTCGGAAAATATATGAGTCTACATGGATCATTTGGATCAAAAGAAGAGGAGGAGAATGGAGAAGAAGAAGAAAAAGAAAAGAAAGAAGTATCACATTAATTTTATTTTTAGATTGCTGGAAAAGAAGTTAGTGTCATTGACCACTAATTAATTACCATAATGACTAATGAGATGCTACGTCCGTCCCTCTTTGATTGATTTAGCATGATTATGATGAATAAGTTGAAAATAGGAGTTGAATAATACTTGTTGAAAAGCAATCTCGTCTTTAGAGGATAAAAATTGTGTTGAGAAGAGTAAAATTGGGTGTTATCATAAACCAATATTTTGATTTTAGTTAAAAATTTGTCATATTAGTTATAAGATTGTTTTACTCTCATCTTTCGGGAAGGAAAGGATATTCATAATTACGTGTGAATTGTTGCTCGCTTGATTAGAGAAATTAGCAAAACCTTTGGGAGTTATGTCTCATCCCCTACCTTTTCAGCAAAATATGCGATAAGTCATGGGAAAAAAGAAAAGGGGAAAGAATTGAACTGACACATGATTTTACAAAATGAAACTTAGCGCAAGCAGCACGTTTAAAAGGCAGCAAATCGGGACAAAAATTTTAAGCTTGTGACAAGTGAGAACTTTATATAGCATGAAGGAAAGAAGAAAACAGATGAGAGACAGAAAAAACGAACTTTATTTAAGGATAAACTTTATTAAGGCCCTGATTGACGACGTTACATCTGACATCCAACTCAAAATTGCCGCTTTCCTGATTGTGATGATGTCTCAGAAAATTTGCAAATAAAGGGCACGGAAAACATTCAATCACAGTGCTGAATTCGAGCCACTTTGGCAAACTCCAATAATCTAGGAATCAGAAACCTAGCAGTGTCAAGAATATTCATCTAAATGAACCAAAAAGACCAGATGGTGATTATTTGCTAATGTCCACATGAAGTGATTTTTTTCCCCTCAAAAAGTTGGAGCTCAGAGAAAATAGATCCTCCAGACTGCTCCATCGCGTTCATATGCTGTTATGTTAAGATAGATGAATCGGCCAAAAGCTGATATCGGATTAATGAACACAGTATCTAATAACCAATAACATATCTCGTTTGGAGATCCCAGTACTGCCTCGATTGCTTCACTGTTTCAGCTCGTTCAGAAGCATGTCTTTCCTTCCAATACTGCTTATATCTGAAAATTCAACAATCGTCACACATTATAAGCTAAGAAGTCAAAGACACAACCCCCTTTTGTAAAAGTTTTGAGTATGAATAAGTGAGGAATAAGCAAATGACATCCCTGTAGATAAAGAAAAAATATATACTCCATTACTCTCTCTATGAACTGACCTTTTCTTCAGAAGCAAATCTAATTCCATCATATGCACGGCATTAGCATAAGTTCCAACCTGCAACAGTAAAATAATTCTTATTTCTCTTTTATTTATTTATTTGGAGAGTGAAGGTAACTAGATGAGCTTCAGTAAAGCTTCAGTAAGAGCTTTTTACGTAAGAATCCAGATATTGACAAGAAAACCCTCACCTCACAGAGAAGAGGATAATAATGGGAATAGAAGGCTTCTTTTGTCCGAGAATTAATGATAGTAGATCTCATTTAAACAAGAAGCTGATTAATTCATTCTTCAGGGGCCGATAGCCACTTACTATTCTGCTCAAGCTTGAGTGCACCTCCCATTCCCACTTTAATTGCTCTTAAATGTTCAACCACCAAGGGAGCAGAATCCGTTGTGGAATGATTTCTTTAATTCTCAGTTGAGCTACACTCCTGTGTACTACTTTAAGCAATTATTTTTTTCTACTCTATTGGCATAATATGGCTCTTGAATAAACCTTTTTTATACTGCTTCATATTTCTCCACTTCTAGTAGACAGCATAGAAGTGCTTTCATTTTTGGTAAGGTGTGATTCCGTTCAATAGAAAATATTTCCATTGAAAATGTTCTACCACAGAAAAATCCAGATTATTTATTTTGGTTTTAGACATAGAGGTTGGCAGCATGTGACAATTGTAAAGGGTGGAGGAGGACATGCTGGCAGTGGTTATGATAGCGGTGAAAAGTAAAGGTTGGAAGAATCTATCAATAGGAGGCAATGTTATTGTACAATAAAATGGTAAAACAAAGTTCTACCTCGTTCTTCTGGAAATACATCTTAAATTAGCTTGTGAAACTGAGACCATCTTGAGAGGTTTTGCAAATAGATTCTCAAGATTCTTTTCCAAACTGAAAGACATGCTTGCCCTCAGAGTCATTCGATATTAACACAGGGGGGCTAACTGAGAAGCTGATTTTCAAAAATCAAATTGAGCTTCATTATGAAGACTACCAGGAACTTAAGTGGGCTAAACCAGAAATTCTAAGTGGTATTTTCAATTCGACAAATTTGTATCTTGGTTCATCTATTTCTCTTTTTTGTATTTGCTAGATAGGACATACATAGTTATATGAAGGATGCAAAGCTTACTAGATTACATAGTTTGTTACAAAATATGCCATATATGAACAGAGTTTGAGGAGAAGAGTTAAAGAAGATACGTTTGCTATATATATATATATATATATATATACACACACATAACGTGCACTCTACAATTATTAAGTAATGATGGTACTGTACAATATATGCTCTCAAAGTGACAGGAAAACTACTGAGAAATATAAGATTGTATAATAGTGCAAAGAAAAGCCTACCTCTCTGCAAACTGGACATTTTGACTCCTTACTTGCAGCCTTAACGCCTTGGAAAATCATCACAGAAGCTGCAGAGCAGGCACAAGATTTGCAGAAAAGATGCCCACAGCCTAAAGCGTATGGATTGAAGACCATATCCTAGAAATCATGAACAAGTGAGTGATATCATGCCAAGGAAAGGATACAAATATCATGGTTTTATCAAGTGAATTTCTTACCAAGCAGATTGGACAAGTCAGATCGTACTCTAGTTTTACAGAATCTGGAAACATCAAAGTCATAATAGGTTCTGTATCACTGAGATTGCAAGAAAATTGACTGAAAAGCTCATTTGACTTCCCACCATTTGATTCATTGAAATTCAAATATAAAGCCCCTAGTTCAATCAACCATGGTGATTGTAGAATCTCTAGGCGTTCAGCACGCATCTTCGATTTAAAGTTCCTCCCATTCACCGAGCAATGAACCTGCATAAATATGTGCCCGTTTAAAAAGAAAAGAATAAAGTGAAAAAAGGTTTCACATCAAACTGCTGCTCAAGAAAAACACGACACATATGAAACTGTCACTTACTTTATCATATTTCTTAAGAATCTTTTGCATAGCAATAGCATTCATCATTGCATATTCAATTAATATTTGGCACTCTTGCATCATGGCCTGCTGATCATTCTTGAAACATTGGCGCAAGGTTACCAGGTACTTTTGCATACCAGGAGCAGTATGAAGTTGGAGAAGTCTTCTCACTCTAGAACTGAAGCAACCAGCAATATCAGAAGCCTCCTTCTTCAATTCAGAAAAGAACTTCTGATCACACACTAGAAGAATTCAAAAGTTCATAGTTAAAGGCTGTCGCAGAGCAGAATCAAATGAAGCATGTTAAATGTAAAAGGTTCCAAAAATTTAAAAGGAAAGTCTATGGATCCCGCAAAACTAGCGAAAAGAAATGCTATCTTAAGGTATAAACTAAAATGAATGAAAAAGAACATGCAAAATGTAATGAAAATAAGAAGAAAAAGGGAAAATTTTGGGTCCAAAATACTCATTACTAACTGCAACAAGATCCTATTTCTGGATATACCAATGCAGCAAATGCTCTTACAATGCTCACTGTTGCATATGCACAATACTACCTGTTATAACTTGTACATTGACAGTGAAAAAGATATGAAAATCTAGGAAACATATATATATGAACAGCTGCATTGCTAGAGTTCATTTAGATAAGAATGCTTTCTAAAAAATGATTTTAATTCCTGAAGATTCATTTGCTCAGACTCAAAAGGATTGATGTACGCACAAGTGGCACTCATGAGAGTGGAGGCTTCCATCTTAACATCAAGAGTTTGGAGTGTTTCAAAAGAGCTTGGAAGGAAGACCATAAGATTTACAATACGCTCAAATGGATGTTTGAAGGAAGAAAGTCAAGGCTCAGGGCGGGAAGAAACCAAAAAGAAGACTAATTTTGGTCCAAGCTTATTTAAGGCCTAGTTTAGGGATATTTTAGTAATTCCTAAGAATTAATTGTTCATCAGTCTTTGATTTTCCAAGATAGTTTTTGGATATTGGTGAAGGTTACTCCTTGTGAATTTTGAGGGAAAACTCTTGTATCTCTTCAATTGAACCAATCTTGAATTCTTGAGGTAAGAATTCCATGTATGAGTTCAATTTCTCTTCCCCATCCTTGGTTTGATTCCCATTAGTTGTTTGCTAATTAATATGTCCAAGTGTTCTTTCTTAGGTGGATTAAGTGCATCTTCTAATTGATTCTATCCTTTCTTTCTCAAATTTTTATCTCTCTGTACTTTGTGTTTACTGTTTGATTTTCGCTTCAGTGCTTACATCAAGAGCTTTTAGGGTATCCTAATGGACTTAGTTTTACCTAGTAGTACACTTGCAGAAAATACTGTAGATCTCCATTTTCGAATTAATGCAAATATTATCACGATATCTCTATTAATGCATTTCTAATAGCTTAGAATAAAATAATCAGGATGTTTCCAATGCCTTTTACGGAGATGCAGTGACTTATTTCAAAACCACTTTCTAAAAGCCTGTACTCTTCATGTCTATAAGATTACCCCTTGGAGGAATTATCAAAGTGAACTTCTCAAACAGTCTAGAATAAATCCAAATTGTGAGGGGGGGGGGGGGGTCAAGCAATTTGTTGTTGGATTGTCTGAGAAAGATGACCTAAATGTGTTACTGTTCATTGATTGTAATGCTCATGTACACAGTCTCTGAAACTTCTCAAAGCCCTTGTTCGAAAACATCACGACATGAAGAAAGAAAACTGTTCGTAAAGCTGCTCCAATCATGACAGAAAATAAGAGGGTTATATCTGCAAAATTGCAAACTGGAAGTAATAACCCTGTCCCCAGCATCCTACATTCCTCTCTTCAGTCCTCCTGAGCAATCTGCTAACCACATATACCATCAACATAATCAACAAAAGAGGCAGAAATGCGTAGAGTTAGAATAGTCATCAATGAGAGAGCAATTAGCAAGCCATAATGCACTTTCTGTAGTGACTACCTCTTCTTTTGCCCATCCTTATCCAGAAAGCTCCTTTAACCCCTCTCACAGGCATTCTCAAAGTCCAGTTTGAATAAAACAGTTGAATCATCTGTGCTCCTAATATTATCCGCCAACTCATTATCAACCATGACACATCAGGTTTCTGCCTGCATAACACGAAATCTGTCTGAACCCAATGTCGTAATACCCTCTAGTATCAAACACAATCTAAAAGGCAACACCTGGGTCGCAATCTTTAAGACGCCAATAACAAGGTTGGTAGATCTTATCATTATTCTTATGGAAATTGAGTTACCGCTGAACAAGCCAGATCAAGGTAGAGGTGATAAATCTTTCCTGATACTCACAACAACAACTACCCCTCAGTGGCAAACAAATTGGGGTCGACTATATGAATCCTCACTGACCGATGGGTTTATTCTCATGAAATAGACTTCATATTAAGTATTGCTATATATGACTACTGGCCTAATTTAAATGGGAAGTTCTGCTTTATCTAATCTATAGATTACACCTTTATGATTGTCCTTCTGCTCTTTCTACGTAGGGGCTCACTCGATGCACACAGATACCTTGTACAAAGAGAATATTCTCCACTAGCCATAATCTTAAGTTGGCCAAGTTAAGCTAGTCTTGGTTGAGCTTTCAGTTGCAATTACATACTTCACATAAAAATTGCCTCTGGTTTCCTCCTTTAGGAGGTATCAAATGTCTAATTTTTATATCTTGTTCCTATCATTTCCTTTCTCTTTTCACTATCATACATAACTCAAAAATAATTAATGTCCCTGTTTATACTTTCCAACATATAAAGAAAACAATCTAATGCCCACAAATTTCTCCCTAAATTTTGTAGCTTCCAAATTTTACTCTGAAAAACCTTGTATAGCATGTGTTAAAATAGATGGAGCTATCAAACATGAGTACAAAGGTTCAGCCAACTTAACACCTCCTAAGTTCAACGTAACTATTTCACGACTACAAAATTATAGTCAAATATGTGAGATTAGACATTTCTGAAGCTTTATGAATCATCACTGATTTCGCTCCATTTAACCTCATCTCAGGCAAATATCCAATTTATTATATATTCTCACCACACAGAATACCGGAATGGGCAAACCATAAAAACAAATTTGGAAGGTTACTAGGTATAACTCCTATTAATGCAAGTGCGTTTTGATCCACAACAGACCTCCTCCAACCCCCCAGTCCCTGAATATAAAATTTACCCACAAATTAAAAAGAGGAGGAAAGAAACAATACGTACATTGGCAAGACTCAAATTGGCACAAATTCGAAGTTTCATGATCATCTTCTTCTCCATTAGAATTGGATTCCTTTAGAGCCGAAGCCCTACAAGCTCTGCAACTCTTGAGAACCTTCTTCAGCCTTTTGTATTCAACATGCGGCGAATATTTGTCCGAAACTTTCCCTTGATCGCCCTGCAGATACTCCATAAAAGTTTCTCCAAACTTCATGATTAAATTAAATCCTTAACAATATCTTCTTCTTATTCTTCTCAGACCCAACCCGATTAATTCAGAAATTTCCAATTCCGCACAAATTGAAGATCATGAATATCTTTGTTGTGGAGTGGTAAATAAATAGGGGGTGGGATTATGGTAATCTGAGAATCTTTTCTTTGGTTTCAAATATTGGCGTGTAGCTGCGGGCAAGCTTAGCTGGTCATTCGTTAAATTTAGGTCTTATGTATAGCAGGGAAACCAAGAAACAGCTTGTTGCATGTCGTGCACGCGGTGGCAAATATCACAAGTCATGCATGTGTTTTTATTTCTGTCACTTTTACTTTTCTTGCAGTCAAAAATTATAACTCGAGAATATTTATTTTAGAAAATATCATAATTCATACTTATTTAGATAAAAATATTTATAAAATTTCAGCACATATATACATTGCATACCTTTGAATTATTCAATTTCACATGTTATATCTTATTAGTATTATATAATAGTGCAATTTTACTATATTTGTTTTTACTTATATATAATTGTATAGCCCAAAATTATACACCGTACAAAAAAAAACAATTTATGCAAAATACCCATTGAGCTTAAAATAATTATCCTTCTCTACCCATTTAAAAACTATTTACGATATATATCTATCCCGTTAAAACTAATTACCTAACCTAACTTAGTATGATTTGGCTTGGTTCGGCTTGGGTTGGTTGGGCTCGGCTCGGCTTGGTAGGAAGAAAACTTTATGGGTCCGGGGTGGGTAAATAGTTTATGGTGGGTGGGTATTTGCAAAAGATCCCCATATAAAAATTCAAAAGTCGCCCAGCAATCTCTAAAACAAACATGTTTAGTGACAAAATGATCCAACTGCAACACAAAATAATATACTTATAGAATAAGATTCGGCAATTAAAATTATATTTATTATTAATACTTGATGGTTATTTACTATACTAGTCTTACGGTACACGTTTTACGCGTGTACCCCATATTATTTAAAAACTTATATACATATTATTAAACTTTGTATATCATGCAATTATACAGTGTCATTCGATAGTAGTTTAAAATTTGAAGTTGAGTTGGAGAGTAGAATAGTTATGAACATTGGGATAAGTTATATCTAATAATAGTATTTAGTAGTATTTGTATTTGTATATAACCAGAGAATGAAACACAATTTTTCATAAAAAATCTCTCTATATATTTTTATTTTTATTATTACTAAGATAATTAAATTATATAAAACTAATTACAGTAGAACCCTTCTAAATTAATATTGTCGGGATCATGAAATATTATTATTTTGTAGAGGTATTATTTAATTGATAAATTAATTATTAATTTAAAGAGTATTTTAGAGATTCAATAAAGGTTAATTTTGATTACATCAAAATCATTGTATCTTACTAATTTATGTATCATATTTATTGAATTAATATAAAAAATAAATTAATTATATATAAAGTACAATGTATGATGTATGATTCATTGTAATATTTTTTCTTATTGAATGATTCATTGTAATGTTTATTGTTTATTCATTGTAATTAATAAATCATTGTAACGTTCATTGTTTCTTAATAATAAAATATTATTCATTATATTTTTAATAAAAATATTCAATGTATGATGGTGAGAGAATAAACTATATAAGCAACGTAGAGAATTTCTTCAAACCGTACCCAACAATGGCTTCTCATCTAAAAGGTGTCACAAAATCAACAATGACAGATTAATGAACTTGAGGTCATGATTAATGATCTCGGTTATAGCAATAAAATGGATGTCAATAGCCTGTTGGATTATCCGGCTGAAAATGATACATGTTCAGAGGTCCAGAGCTTAGAAGAAATTATGGATACCATCGGAGAAAACAATATTGATGATGAAGTTGAAGACAATACAATACCTTTGGAACCAGTTACATGTAAGGAAGCACTTATTGCGTCGAGAACTCTTCACAATATTTTGGTGCAGTTCGAGAAGACTACACCGGAACTTTTGGCTGCAATAAGAAAAGTTAGAGAAGAGTTTCAACTAGATTTAAATTTTAAGAAAAAACAAAAAACACTAGAATCATATTTCACTAAATTGTCTTAGATATTTTTGTAATTTTAAAGAATTATTAATTTATAATATAAATGGGACCATATATTTATATAGGTGTAACGACCCGATTAGTGGTTTAACTTTTTAGATCTCCCTTCCTCTAATTAAGACTCTCCAATCTATATGTACTTTTACTGTTTTATGACTTGCGGGGATGGTTGGTTCAGGTTCAGAAGGCTTCGGGTTGAAATTGGAACACCTAGTTCCTTAATAGTGGCCTAAAATGGCCAAGTTTGACTTGAGTCAATATTTTGAGTAAACGACATCGGTACCAGGATTTGATGGTTCCTATAGGTTCGTATGATGATTTTGGACTTGGGTGTATGTTTGGATCGAGTTTCGGGTGATCCGGGAGCATTTCGGCGCTTAATGTTGAAAGTTGGCGCATTGAAGGTTTTCAAGTTCTTTAAATTTCGTTTGAAATAGACTTTGGTGTTATCGAGGTCCGTTCGGATTCCAATCTTGGGAATAAGTCCGTATGGTGATTTATGACTTGTACGCAAAATTTGGCATCATTACGAGTTGTCTAAGTATGATTTAACGCGTTCGGAGCTAGTTGAAGAAGTTTGAACTTCATAAGTTGATTAATTTAGTTTTGGGGTGCGATTCTTAGTTTCGATGTTGTTTTACATGTTCTGAGAGTTCGAGCAGGTCCATATTATGTTTATTCACTTGTTGGTGCAGTTGGACGGGATCCCGGGTGAGTTTGGGACCACCCGGAGCTAAGTCTAAAATTGTTGATATGCTAGTTTTGGTTTCCTTCTTCGCGAATGCAGAGGTGGTATCGCGTTCATGGAGAAAGAATTGGGGGGCTAGGCATTTTATTATTTACGTTTGCGATCAAACGGTCGCATTCGCGAAGGTTCAGAGGGCCAATGCCCTTCACATTCGCGATTGGCGTGTCGCGTTCGCGATAAATGGAGGGACTGGCTGTCGCGATCGCATGGGCCCTGTCGCAATCGCGAAGAAGGTCTTTCAGGGCCTTGGAAGTTTTGGCTTCGCGATCGCATAGGCATTTTCGCGATCGTGAAGAAGGATTTCTGGGCAGTAGCCTTGATTAAAAATGGAACTTTGGCTTATTTTGTTCATTTCTCTCAACTTGTGTCCGATTTAGAGCTCTTTGGAGCGGTTTTTTCATCTAGCACATTGAGTTTCGGATTGCTCAGCACCGACTTGAGGCTTTTAGTGTAATTTATGGATCGGAAAGTGGATTTGAAAACGAAGTAAGTCTCTTGCCTAAGTATAAGAATCCGTACGTAGCTAAAATTATGCTTATGTCTGTGTAGACTTAAGACTTTACCATGCATTACTTGTATTATTTTCACCCAACTTGTTAGTTTAATTACTTGTATTTATAGTTGAAATTGGATAAAGGATTTCAGGAGACTGAGCTTCTTTACTTTGAGTTTTGGCGGAATACTTGATTGTTAGCGGAAATCATTCCTTCTTTAAGTACTATTCCTATGTAGTAGTCATTGCTCGGAGTTTGTAGAGTTTTCTTTATTCTTGTGGATCGGGCTGAATGCCTTGACAGTATATTAGATGCATCTATGGTTCACGCTGGTCAACCCTCGACAGTGTACACACTATTCTGGATCGGGCCATAAGATCTCGCAATAAATCGTGCGTGATATTGCTCGGAGTCCGATTATACTTGATATTTCTTTCTTGATCTGAGAGTTGAAAATTACTTGTTAGCTCTCATGTGTTAAAGACTTGGCATGTGATAGTTGGAGATTTTAAATTGATATTATGTTTAAGAATCATTATTTACTGTTTGTTATTCCACTGTTATTGTTGTATTTCATGCCTATTTATGATTCCTATACTTTATTTATTGACCTCTAGTAAGTGTCGATATCAGCCCCTCGTTACTACTTCTTTGAGGTTAGACAAGATATTTACTGGGTACATATTGTTTATGTACTCACGCTACAATTCTGCACTAATCGTACAGGGATCAGAGGCAGGTGCATCTGGTGGTCAGTCAGGCGCGTATCCCCGCTACCTAGAGACTTAGTGGTGAGCTGCTTTCTATGCTGCATTCTGCAGCACCCGGAGTCTCCTCATTGTTATATTTACTTTTCTGTCTATCCTACTTCAGACAGTAGTTGTAGGAGGTTTTGTATATTCTACTAGTTTGCTCGTGCACTTGTGACACCGGGTTTTGGAAAATTCTAGTGTTGACGACCAATTTTGACCCTCCCTTTTAAAATTAATTTATTTATACTTAATGATTTACAATAAATGTGTTGAAAATATTTTTTAATCAATACCTATTTTTCATAAAATTAGTAATTAATAGTGTTGAAATTAATAATTTAGTATTATATAATTACAAAATATATCATACTTACTACTTTGAGATTATTAAAATAATCTTTATATACATTACATAGGTTTTATAATTAATTTAATAAGTTATTCCTTAATTTTTAGTTAATTAGCCTACTACTTCAATAATTCAAAATTAATGTCATAATTTGGAAAGTAAGGTATTTTTATAAATAATTAATTAATTATGGTAATTAGTAGTGTATTTGATATTTATAATTTCTACAACATTTATTGAAAGTAATTACGTTTATTTAAATTAATTTTAAAGGGGTCAAAGATTAAAAAGGCTATAATTGCAATTTTCTAATTAAATGTAAAATGGTCATTTTTAAAATTATTTCTAGCCCAATACCCAAGTCCAATCCTAATTTGGCCCACTCCAAACACCTCCTCACTCCACCTTGGCAATCCATCCCTATCTCCACGAACCAATCAGAGATTGCCACGTCACTGTCCCAATCCACTCACAAAATAAACACAACCCATCCTGGCCGTTGATTTATATCATCAACGGACCAGGATTAATCTCGTTTTCCCATATATTTTAAAAGCCCATCTTGTTTTATCTCTGCCGTTGGATCCAAGAATCCAACGTCCATCGAGTTTTCCCATAAGATTGTTTTTAAAATTCCCAACTCTCAAAAAATCGGAGTCGTTGATCAAATTATTCAACGGCTCCCGTTCCGTCTCTCATTCTTAACCCCAGAGACGACCTAAACCTACCCAAACCCTAAAATCATTTCTCTATTGACCCTGCCAACCCATTTCCCTTTTCTCTCTTCTTTCTCTCGTCCTTCCAGCCTCCATCAACCACAAAACCTTGCACAAATCCATGCAAGGTCAACAAATCAACCATGAATTCATCCTTTCTGTCTTTCCCAACCGCGAATCTCGCTGATTTCATTCTCGTTTCATCACATGAATTCGAAATCCCTAATCTGAAACCCTAAGACTCAAAGATGCAACTTCAAATCTCCAGATTTCCCTTGTGCTTTGTTAAATCGAAGCATGCATGAGTATATCTCAGAACCTCATCATGATTATTCGAGGTCCAGAGGTCAAATACAATGACCTCTTTACATTGGGGCTTTACCCGATGGGTTTTGCCATGAACGGTCACATTCCCTCTTCTCAGGTAAAACTCTCATTGATTTTTCCCTTCTGTTTGTTTCTGATTTCACTCGATCGTGCTTGCATCATCTAGTAATCGTCACTCTCCACTACCGAGTTTGAATTTGTTTGAAATCCTAAGGCTTCAATGACTACTATAAATTGGGGCTTTCAATGCTCTCACCTAACAACAACCTACCACCTAATACAACACGGAAAAATGAAAGAGAATTAAACCCTAGATTACTCACTGCTTTATTTGTTTCTTCTCCGATTCTGAGTTTTGCCTACTATTCGAGTTTGAGTTCAGAGTCTTAACGGCTAAAAAAAAGAGGCTCTTTGGTTTGGTTTGCTGCCCAAAAGAAGGTCAGTGAACCTCAACCTTTCTTTTGGTCATTTAGTTGTATATTATGTTTGTTCTGTTATTGTAAGGCCCCATAAAAATTCGCCAAGGATTTAAGTTTTATGGTTCCAAGGTAAGCTAATGTGCCACAGTATGAATTATTGGATTGTGTAGTTGGTAAAAGAATTTGTAGAAAATGGCGATTCTGTGGTCCATTATGCTATCGGTGATCTGTTCCGCTGACCACGGAATCACCAGGGAATGAATCAGAAGCAACTCAAATTTGAAGACCATTTTGTGGCCATTCTGCTGGTCGCACATCCATTCTGCTACTGCGAAATTGCATCGCGGATCTGACCAGACCCAACCTAGAATTTGAAGTCCATTTTGTAGCCATTATGCTGCCCGCATATCCATTCTACTACCGCATAATTGCATCGTAGAATTGATATACAATTTTGTGTCCATTCTGCTGGACACAGTTATGTTCTGCTACCACGGAATTGCACACATAATTGACTTCGGGGGGTTATTTTTTTAAATTTTCTAATCCGACTCTATGCTGATATAAGGCCTTAGGGGGTCATTTTATAAGATATAACTTGATGTTTTAGAGTGAGAATATCAATTTAGAGAGAGAGGGAGAAGCTCTATCAAATTATACTCCTCAATTACTTGCTCTAATCTTGGGAATTCATGAAGGAAAGCTCTGAAGTCTTCTATTAAAGAGGTAAGATCTTATCCCATATCACATGCAATGTCTTACTATGAAATTATGAGTAAGATTTTATTATTTGGGGGGGGGGGTATGAGATGGTGATCAAAAGCCTATACCTCTATTTCGAATTTGGGGTGTGTGAAGAGAATGTGAGGTGTGGTTCTTGATTTAGGGGTATGTCATTGGGTATGCATGTATCAATGAAGGTGATATGGAGAATATTGAACTATTGTGGGTAGATTGTTGTTTGAAATTGGTTGTGGGTGAAGTAATTCCACTATAAAAACCATATAGTCAAAATTTGCACACTTAATGTTTGACGAAATGCCAATAATGGCTAAACCTATGAATGTCTCCCTAATAGTTGTTCAATTTGATTATGTTGCTATAGATTGAAGTGCTAAGAGTAGTGGATCATCGTAGTAATCCTAAGGTAAGCTCAAACGAGGTATGTTGTCTACACTCTCTTCTCTAGAATCAGAATCCATGAGTTCCTCGTAAGTTCCAGATATGGTTTGTTCAAACTTCTATTCCTACTGTTTCAAATTTTTTTCGACGATTGATTTTGCCCAAATGCTTATGTACCCGAGTCACGTTCGAATTGACCCTATCCTATTATGCTTCCCCTTAGTGGGAAATGTCCAAAGATGGTTGTTGTAACTACTGCATATGATTTGAATCCATGTTTCAATTGTAAATCACCATGCACTCCTTTGAAAGTATTTCCAATGTGTTTTGAGTTCATGAGTTGAAACTGTAGATATCAGGATCTCTTTTTTTTGGGGGAAAATGTATTCCAAGAATAAATGGTGTATTAATCTCTTATGATCTTAACTTGGGTTTCAATTGCCAAACATTATGCTTAACTCTTTGAAAGATATCCACTGTGTTTAGAGCACTCATTACTAATGAACTTTAAGTCATGATTTCCAGAATGTTCTATATGTTGATGTTTATGATAATGATCCTTGGAAATAAAGAAAATAAAAGTGTGAAATATGAAATACGACCATCGTGCCATGAACGAAGAACTCTAGGTATGTCCAAGCGAGCCAATGAAATAAAAGATGTTGTGTGTTACAACCCATATTCATGTACGTAAGATCACGTCGTAAGTTAGTCGACGTAAATCTGAGAATAGATTATCTTTGAGATGATAAGAAGTTAATCCTATTGGTCTTAAACGATACAAGGGTGTATAAGAGTGGTTAACAAGTATTAGAAGTTAAACGAATCAAGGATGTTGTAACCCGTATTTTCGGGTAAAACTAGAGGTGCTTAATTTTCCCAAGAGGTCCTGTTTTAATGTATCCATATCATAAGTCTTGAAGTCAAGCGAGTTATGAAACAAATATCGACAAAAGTTGTCACAACGTTGTCGCAACTTACGTTCATAATTTTACTTAAACTTTAGGTCAAATGTTACTAAGCGTTTCTCCCAATTTACTTGGAATTATGGGGCAATCTATCCATCACATTGAAGATCTATGAATCTAGTTTCCGACACATTAAACCGTTTGTTGATACGACGTTGGAGTGGAGACATATTTGCGTTTTCACGAAACTGCGCAAGCAGCTCTCTATGGGACCCATGTAGGCGGTTGAGATATATTGATATATATGAGACGCCTTAAGCCCGTTTTAACTCATTATTTTCACTCTCTACATAACCTATACACCTACAAACTCTCTCTCAAGGTTATCTCATGATTCAAGACCCAAAAAAAAGGCAAACAACACAAATCTTGTTCTTCTCATTGTTGCTGATTTTTGGGTGGTTCCAGCTCATGTGGGAGGTTGTTTTAAGTGGTTTAAGTTCTGTAAAATAATCTCTCAAGTTTCTAATATCAACCCTAGGTGATTTCAAATCTTCCAAAGTGATTCTAGTGCTAAAATACCCGAATTGATTGCTAGTTTCGCTTCCTTGTCCTTGTGGAAGCATTGGAAGGATATTTCGTGGTGAAGTAAGGTTAAATTGGAGCTGTTCTATCTGTTTAAAGGTAAGGAACCTCTTACTCAATATGTATTTAATATTATCCAAGTTGCGGCTAAGTCGTTGAAACTAGAACTTGTGAGATATCTATCGAAAGGCTTGTTAGTAATGTTGTTGGTTGGTGGACTATTTTGGGAGGCTTAATATGATTATTGTTGATATCGTTTGGGATTTTTGATGATTGTTTTAACTTTTGGGAAGTCATATAAATAGGGGAGGTACTGTCCGTTTCATCGTAAAATAGGTTGCAGTCGATATATAATAGTTACGACGCTTAAACGATAACAATAGTATCATTTCTCTTATTGTAGACTAAGGAGTCGTGACATTTGCATAGCTTGAGGTTGGGAAGTATATACAAGGTATGTGAGGTTATCCCTTTCCTTCTTTTGCACGACTCCGATTGTACATAATGTAATGAACGAGCTTCCAAATATACTCCACTCTTAGAAACTAGCAGTACTTACATTGTTTCCCTTCTTATGGAACGATTGATGTTGATGTTACTTCTCTTATTCTTATGTTATCAATATTATTGGTACTTCCTGATTCTTATAAGATCCATGACGGATAGTTAGTACTAATAACGTGTACGGAGGTTACCGACCTTACGTCACTCCGAAAGGTTCAGAATGTGATTCCAATGAGTCCAACATGCATTATATATGTACCTATTTTACTCTACCGCGCAACGCTATAGTCGGCCGGGTATGGCACCTATTGTGCAACCACTGATCAGTTGGATTTTACCGAGCTCCACGTGGCCGGGTACGATTCTACCGAGACTTATGATGGCCGAGTACATTTTTACCGAGCCTATTACGGCCGGGTACGATATGATGATGATGATGGTGATGATGCCAATAAAGGCACATGTTTTTAAAAGTATATATATATATATATGTATGTATGTATGATGCATTTTATTTCAGTCGCCCTTAGAGGCACTCAGATGTTACAGGTTGGATATTCTCTATATTATATTACTGTTCTTATTTATGCTTTCCTGCCTTACATGCTCAGTACTTTATTCATACTGAAGTCTCTTTTATTTGTGGATGCTGCATATCGTGCTGCAGGTCCTGATAGACAAGTAGACGCAACTCCCCCACCATAGTAGGCTGCCCAGTTCAGCAGTTATTGGTGAGATCCTTTCTTCGGACTTGCCGTGGTCTTGGTATGCACTTTTGTTATAGACATTATGGGTATGTCGGGGCCCTATTCCAGCAATGTTGCAGCACTTATGTTCCTTTAGAGGCTCATAGATAGGTTTCAACTCATGTATAGTTTGGATTGCCTTGTCAGCTGATTTTTGTTGTATAATCTCTCATGGCAGCTTGTCAGCTCGTACCTTATATATAACTTCATGGAAGCCTTATTGGCCCATGTTATGTATGTTCATGCCATTATCTGTCATTATTGGCTGTTCATGATTCATGTCTACCATTTATGTTGATCTCGTCGGCCCTTATAGATAATAAGAAAGATTAGATAAAATGTATGTTGGTGCTCGGCAGGTATGGCCCGGGTGCCAGTCGTGGCCCTCCAGTTTGGGTCGTGACATTGTGAGTGGTTAAAAGTTCTAATGAAGATATATATTGTATGAAAGGCTATGAAATGAATACATTTATATTTCTATTCCTTTGTATACAAAAATATTTTTGGGAGTATCATTAGCGAGCCGAGGAATGGTGGGTTGTAAAGGCCCGCACCTGAAACTACACGTGCTGGTGTAGGAGTTGATTGAGGGATGGATTCCCGTGGTATATTGTATTGATATTATTCCCCTTAATTGGGATGAGGTGATTTCAAGCAAAAGTTGATGTTGATTCATATGACATATGTGGGGAGACGCCGATCGGGTGTCGATCGGATGCCTTGTCGCGCCCATGGTGGTTCCTCCTTCTTATTATTGTATTTGATTCACATCACATGTCGATCCATATTCATTCGTGGAGAGATGGCTTAGCCGATCGAGCTGTGATCGGACTCTATGTCTCATGCACGGTGAGATGATCGGTGGCTAATGATCTCCCAACTAAAATTGTTAATAGTTAATTGGAATTGATTATGTTTTAACTTGGCATTTAGTATTACTTGAGTTCTTTATTGATTCAATATTTACATCATTTTATGTTGGTACTCTACTCCATGAGAGGGTATTTGGTTTTACATTCTAGTACTATTCCATATGTACTAATGTCCCTTTTGCCGGGGGCGTTGCATCTTTAATGGATTGTCCCGACCCCCAATTTCCCTCCGTAGGATGTTATGATGACACCTAGTCTCTACGACTAGGTAAGCCTAACATTCAATATAACTTGACAGGGATAATCAACAAAATACTAAAAACAAGTCTGAATAACTGATATAAACTCCTGAAAATAGAATCAACGACAGTACACTCCCTTAAACCGGTGGAACTGAGTCATAAGCTCTACAGAGTGAACTAAAATAATTACTACATCACCGTCTGAATGAAATTACAACAAGAAATAAGGAATAAGAAAGGTGACTCCGAGGCCTGCGAACGTGGAGCAGGTATACCTTGAAGTCTCCCGAACACAACAACACAACTCAAAGCTAGCATCCGGCACGGGCAGACGTACCTGGATCTGCACAAAAAGATGTGTAGAAGTGTAGTATGAGTGCACCACAACGGTACCCAATAAGTATCAAGCCTAACCTGAGTAGAGTAGTGACGATGCCAGGTCAAGACACCTATGGAAATCAGATAAATAACTGATACGAAACAATTAACATCATGAACTAATACCAGAATTGTAAGCACAGAAATAACATAAAGAAATCAGTTAAAGAGAACCACAATGATCATATTCGGAAAATAACTGACAAAAATAAGGAAGAATAAAATAACAAGAATCACAACGAGGTACCGTCTCGTGTACAATATGAATCACCATCGAGGTACCACCTCGTGTATATGTATCAATAATCACAATCGAGGTACCGCGTCGTATTCACGATTCAAAATCTCAATCACAATCTTTACTTATACCGCCGCGTGAGCCTTACATTTGAAATAGGTTTTGAAAACAGTTTTTCCGAAATAGCTACACGCACTTTAGCTCACCTTATGATGCCGCGTGGCTTCACGTAGTTCCCTTACAAGCAACACATATATACGTCCCACCTTGTACCGCCGCATGCACATTAACCCCAAGCCTTATACCGTCGCATGCGCGTCAATATCACATCATAATAATAACTCGCACCACAAGTGCCCATATGTCACAACCTACCAACAATCAACAATATCAATATTTCCACAACAATAGGCCATGGCTCCACCACAACGAATACAAGAATATCAACAACAACAATGAATGTAAAATGCTCAACAAGGAAGATATTTCAACAATAACAATTTTGCCTTAACGTGATAACGACTTTCACAACTTCAACACTAACAACTCAACAATGATACAATGTATAATCACGATATTAAATAAGAATAACTCACAATGGAAGAGATAGCGTATAACAATGACTTAAAATATTGGAAATCAACATGGAAAGAGATAACATGAACAATAACTTCAAATAATGATAATCAAGAATGAAAGAGATAACACGAACAATAACTTCAAATAGTGATAATCAACAATGAAAGACATAATGTGCAACAATAATAGAGGCAACAAGTTCAACTACGGCATGAGAGCAATTTATCAATTAGAATGTAGAACAAGTATTAACGAAATCATTTAAGGAATGTAAGGATAGACTAACACAAGTAAGAATAGATTGACTATGAAAATTTAGTACATGATACTACAATTCAATTAAAGCATGGAAAGAGTCTAAGTAGCCTAAACCGGTCAAATACCACGTACAACCCGTGTACCCACTCGTCATCTTGCCGGCTTTCACATAACACAAATGAATCAATCAATACCAATCTTAAGGGGAAGATCCCCCCCACAAAGTTAGGCAAGACACTTACCTCAATTAGGCCAATTCGACACTCGAAAATAGCTTTTCCCCTAAAACTCGCCTCTACACGGCTCAAATCTAACCAAAATTGACTTAATATCATCAAACAATGCTAGGGAAATCAATTACAATATAAAAAGCTATGATCTTTATACTTTTCCCAAAAAGTCAATACGAGGCTCGCCCGGTCATAACCCGGGTCCAATGGTAGATTCCATCTACCCATGACCCACGAGTTCATATATGTGATTAGTTTCAAAATCCGAGTTCAAACTGACTCTCAAAACTCAATTTCTTATTTTTCAAAACTTAACAAAGTTTCACAAATTTTCACTTTGATTCACATGATTTTGATGTTAAAATCTAAGATATGTTATGAAATATGATTATAATTAGATTAGAATCACTTACCCAAAGTTTGTATGTGAAAATCCTCTCTCCAAATCGCCTCCTACCGAGTCCATGGTTAAATAATGAGAGAATATTTTCAAAAATCCCGTCTCCCAGCCCTTTAACTACCTGTAGATGTCGCATTTGCGACACATGGTTTGCATTTGCGACCCCATGTAATTGTGGACCAGGGATCACATTTGTGAACCCTGACAACCTTATGCATCCTTACAATTGCGAGAAAAGACTTCGTAATTGCGAACTGGCCATCATCACAAAAACGAACATTTGTTCGCAATTGCGAACCAAGCTAAAATCCGGTTGGCTTCACAAATGCGAAGGGGAAGTTGCATTTGCGATATCTGACCCCATACTGGCACCTTCACAATTGCAAGGCTGGTGCTCTCAATTGCGATAACTGAGCACCAGTACACCAACAATTCATTTTAAGTTTAAAACCATTTCGATACATGTTCGGAACTCATCTGAGCCCTCAGGGCTCCAAACCAAACATCCACACAAGTTTAATAATATCATACCAACTCGCTGGCGCGATCAAAATTTAGAAATAACATCTAAAACTACGAATTGAAGTCTAAAACGCATGAATTTCAAAGTAAAGTCCAAAATTTCTAGAATTACGACTAAACGTCCGAATCTTATCAAACCAACTCTAAATGAAACCAAATACCATAATGAACCTATTCCAAGTTTCAAAATCAAATTCTGAGCTCGATAGCTAAAAGTCAACCTATGGTCAAACCTTTCAATTTCAAATTGTCAAATTTTGGCAAAGCAACAAAAATAAACCAACGGACATCCGAAATCAATTCCGGGCATACGCCCAAGTCTGAAATCACAATATGAAGCTGTCGGAGCCATCAAAACACAGTTCTGGGTCCGTTTTCACAAAAGGCAAAGTTTGCTCAATAATTCTAATTTAAACTTCTAAGTCAAGAAGCAAAGGGTCCAAATCAACCCGAAAGCTTCCTTGAACAAAACTAACCGGTCCTGCAAGTCATATAACCATAAACACACATGTGTGAAGCATAAAAAGGGGTAACGGGGTGCAATTACTCAAAACGACCGATCGAGTCATTACATGGATGCAGGTGGTTCGTCAGCAGGCAACTTTGATCCTCGTTAGTAGTTACCCTCTACTCAGCAGATTTTGGTGAGCTCTAATCTATTCTGGGACCTTATGTAACTTGATATTGTACATTGTGTTTTGAGGTATAGTCGGGGCCTTGTCACCGATACTTTTATACTACTCTTCTATTACACTTAGAGGCTCCGTAGACATGCTGTGGATGGTGATCGATTTGGGTAATGAACTAGAAATGTTGTAGTTATCAAATATGTTTTCTCCTCATAACAATGAACTTGTAATATTTTGGAAATTGTAAATGAAGCTCCTATAAGTAATGGAGAAAGGATGTGGTACACTTTACTCTTCTCATGTCTATTTCTTGTTACTGATTCTTAAATTGTTAATGGGTAATGTTGGGTAGAAGGCAACAAGTAGGCTTGCTTGACTAGGATGTCTCGGTCGAGCGTCAGGCGCGCTCCACAAGGTCGGGGCATGACAAGCTTGGTATCAGAGCCTAAGGTTTTAAAGTATCCTTGGATGTCTCGGAGCCGTGTCTAGTGGAGTCCTTATTATCGGTGTGTTGTCGATCACATATATAATTAGGAGGCTACTTGGGCATTTAGGAATGTCACTCTTCTTTGAAATCCTAGATGTTCTATAGAGCTCACGGTAGGAAGATAATATACCCATTGTATCTCTTTTTTTAGATGAGTAGCCCACGAGTTCGAGGGGGTGAAGAGGGAGTGACCCCGCCATTGAATCTGGGGGAGATTGCACAAGAGTTTGTTGGGATAATTGGTCGATCCGTGGAGGGATTGGAAGTACTAGTTACTTGGGTAAATGCCTTTGTTCCCCTTAATGTCACCACGCCACCGAATCATGTGGCGCGAGCACCTAGGAAATGGAAGATGGTTGTTTGTACCAACAAGCCAGAATGTTCGATTTGTAAGAAGAGCCACCCGGGGGTATGTTGGATGACTCTTGAAATATGTTATGGTTTTGGAGTGAGGGGGCACAAGAAGAACAAATGCCCCAGACTGGGTACACCCATCCCGGTTTGCCTGACATGCGGGAGGGAACATTTGGCGCCGTGTCTCAAGTATGCTCAAGAGCGTTTTAGGGCCGACAGGCTTGGGAAATTCCAAAGGCCCACACAACAAGCCGTTACAAAGATTGTTAATCCTCGTTGCGAAAAGTGTAGGAGGTGTCATTCGGGGGTATGCTGCTATGGTACTAATGCATGTTATGGGTGTGTAGTTGAGGGGCATCAATTAAGGCACTGCCCCGGCAACCTAAGGTCACCAAGTAAGTCACTCATTAGTACATCATTATGAGAACCACCTAATTTTCCTTACCGTATTTGCACATATATATTGAAGAGCCAACATAAACATGATCTTGACACGACATTTACTCACCAACCATTGCATGTACGTACTTTTTGAATGAGACACATTATTCGTGGAGCCTCTTTACCACAATTATCTTACACACAACCTCTTAAGGAATTTAGTTCTATAATTATTTCCTTGAATCAAGTTATAACCTTAGGTTAATACTTTTAACTTTCTTCTCCCAATTCTCAATAAAGTAAATTACTTGACAAGTTTCTTATGGGATTCTCTGTTTCAAATGAATAACATCTTTTATCTTGTGCACATACCCTTCTAGCATTAACCTACATGACTTCAAGTCAAATGTAAAGCAACCTTGTGTTGAGACCTTTCTTAACCTTCCCCCCTCTCTCTCTCTATCTCTCTCTCTTGTGTATGTGGCTCATAGGATTTAAGGAATCACTTTACTCATTTTATGAACATTATCATGAACCTTTTTCACTGTTTAGTGACATAAAAGCACATCTCAACACCCTTCATATATACATTTTAATTCGTTCATATAAGGCTTCCTATGAAATTTGAGATTCTCACAAATTCGTCATAGAATGACCTCTTTTTTACCTTATGAGTGTACACTTAGTCCTCCTGATTCAATCCTAAATAAGTAACTCACCTCGTTCCCAGTATTGTAGCTACCAATAACGTGGCCTGGAATTGTACCTTGAGAGTTATTATGGCAAAAAGATGTCTAGCTCATAACAAGTGTTCATTCTCTCTTTCCACCGTTGCAACATGTTCTGACTGTGTTCCTTAGTTAGTAACTTCATTGCGCTAGTCTCCCGATACTTGTTGGGATAACCATGAGAGATCGTATCCTTCCATGTGTCACTTTAACACTCCCCTTCTCGTAGGAGTCTTAAGGGGCTCTCCATTCAAGTCCAAATGCACTTTTGGGGTTATTGTAGCATCACATCTGTTTCTCATATTTGTCCCATTCTTCATTAGCATATGGGTACTTTCCAAGTCACAAACCTGTGGAGAACTCATTATGAACATTCGCAAACCTTCCATGTTTACTCTATAGTACCTCCCTGGGTTCCGTTATCTTTAGCACTCGGCTTCTAGAATCATTTACTATATTATTGTCATGTGCGGAGAATTTACTTTCCCTACCATTCCATATCCTTGGGTGGATGAGGGTTTATCTTTTGCATTTCCCTCCGGAGCATCATTAACTATTAGAACCTCTCTAACCAATGCATGATTTCATCCCAATATTAAGATGTCCTAACTACATGGTCTCACTCTTGTGTGATTGAACTTAAGTAGCCTTACCGCGACCTTTCCTTCCCTACTTGGGGTGGATGTTCCAGATTTTGACTCATGTTTCGAACGTCTCAACTTAGAGGGACAAGTCTATCGTATCTCTAGTCCTCTCATATAGGATCAACTATCGACAAGGGTTAAGTTGCCAGAGTAATAACCTTACAAGTGCTCAACCTCCATTTTTCAACCTCATGGGCTTGGGGCGTAGATTCCTTGTGTCATATTGTTAAGAGCGCAATGCAACTTCGTGTATTTTTGAAACCTCTATCACATTCATGGTGCAAGGATCTTCTCATTTCAAGTTAAACTAATTTTCCCTACACTCAAGGAGACATCTTACTTGGCTATTTCTCCTTAGACTTATCATTGACAAACTGGGCACATATGGCATGAAGAACAAATCATTATATCTTTCATGACTCCTCGCCCGGAGAGTAACCTATGCCATTGCCTTTATCCTCCTGGTCGTGCCTCCCATATATCACATGTCTAAAATGACTCACTTCTTTTACATCTTGGAATCATATACATGGTTCTCATATTATCCATATGTACTAGTTGACTCTAGGTCTCTTTTAGTTGAATCAATGATTTTATCGCCATGGTTAACTATGCCAATGTTACCTTGTTACTTATTAGGATATAGCTCTTAGAAACGTTGCTACTCAACACATTGACGGGTTCTTGAACAATTCCAGCTCAATCCCGAACCTCGCTATTTGTATTAAATCTATCGTGGTTGAAGGTTTAGACATGTAAAAAGTATCACTCCATGTTAAAACATATTGGGCAGGAAACTCTATGGTCATATTCATTCAAACACATTGTAGAATAAGGAGGAGGAGGAGGTTGAAGGCCGCCAAACGTCCAATTCAGATGTTCGTCATAGAGATTTGGAGTGGGAGGAAGTGAATGGGTGTTTCTTAGGATTTTCTCCATGAAGACGTTGTGTGATTTTTTTATAAAGGTAAATTTAGTATAGTGCATATTGGGCCTTGTAGAATCTTGAAGAAAATAGGCCAAGTAGCCTATGAGTTTGATTTCCATAATCGTTGTCCTCTATGCATCCCGTGTTTCATGTGTCCCAGTTGAAGCAAGTGATTGGGGATTTTTCACTCATTGCCCCTATGGAGAATGTTGAAATTTGTGACTGTTTGACCTATGAAGAGGTTTCTATTTCCATCCTTTTTAGGGATGTTCGTAAGTTGAGAAAATAAAGAGATCGCCTCTGTCAAAGTGCTATGGCGGAATCATCAATGTCGAAGAGGCCACTCAGGAGGCTGAGGAAGATAGAATAGTAAAGTGTCTCCACTTTTTGTATAACCCAATGGTTGTGTTTAAAAGAATGTTAGAGGCATACTATCTATGAGTAATGTTTTGAACCCGAACAGTTTATATTAGAATGCCCTTTTGGTAATGTAATGTTTGTAATGTTGATATTGATAATATTTTATGTTGTGATGCTTTGTTGAGTTGTGGGTGTGCTGTTAGAATTGGTTTCTGTGGCTCTCTGAAAGGTGGATAGGACTAAAAGCAGGGGAAACTCTGCCAAAATTTTTGGAAGTTTAGGGAGTTAGCCAAATTTGGTACTCCTAGTGTGCGAATGAAGGGCTAAGTCATGTTGGGTGTTTATGGCGGAATCTAACCCTCATTCGAGGATGATTGATCCTAAGCGGTAGAGGATGTAAGACCCCATAAATGTTCGCTAAGGATTTAAGTTTTTATGGTGCCAAGGTAAGCTAATGTGCCACAGTACGGATTTTTGGATTGTGCAATGCATTGTGGAGTTTGTAGAATAATTTGTAGAAAATGGCAATTCTGTGGTCCATTATGCTATTGTGAATCTGTTTTGCTGACCACAGAATTGCCACAGAATGAATCAGAAGCAACTCAAATTTGAAGACCATTTTGTGGCCATTCTGCTAGCCGCATATCCATTCTGCTACCGTAAAATTTCATCGCAGATCTGACCAGACCCAACCCATAATTTGAAGACCATTTTGTGGCCATTATGCTGGCCGCATATCCATTTGGCTACCACGGAATTGTATCGCAGAATTGACATACCATTTTGTGGCTGTTCTGATTGCCACAGATCTGTTCTGCTACCACAGAATTACACCACATAATTGACTTCGAGGGGGTTATTTTTGAAAATTTTTTAATCCGACTCTATTTTGATATAAGGCCTTAGGGGGTAATTTTATAAGATATAACTTGATGTTTTAGAGTGAGGATGTCAATTTAGAGATAGGGGGAGAAACTCTATCAAATTATACTCCTCAATTTCTTGCTCTAATCTTGGGAATTCATGAAGGACAGCTCTAAAGTCTTTTATTAAAGCGGTAAGACCTTACCCAGCTCATATGCAATGTCTTACTATGCAATTATGAGTAAGATTTTATTATTTTGGGGGTTTAAGGGACGGTGATCAAAAGCCTAGCCCTCTATTTCGAATTTGGGGTGCATGAGGAGAATGTGGGGTGTAGTTCTTGATTTGGGGATGTGTCGCTGTGTATGCATGTATCAATGAAGGTGATATGGAGGATATTGAACTATTGTGGGTAGATTGTTGTTTGAAATTGGTTGTGGGTGAAGGAATTCCACCATAAAAACCTTATAGTCAAAATTTGCACACTTAATGTTTGACGAAATGCTAATAATGGCTAAACCTATGAACGCCTTCCTAATAGTTGTTCAATTTGATTATGTTCCTATAGATTTAAGTTATAAGAGTAGTGGATCATCGTTGTAATCCTAAGAAAAGCTCAAACAAGGTATGTTGGCTACACTCCCTTCTCTAGAATCGGAATCCATGAGTTCCTCCTAAGTTCCAGATATGGTTTGTTCAAACTCATAGTCCTACTGTTTCAAATTGTTTCCGATGATTGATTTGTCAAAATGCTTATGTACTCGAGTCACCTTTGAATTGACCGTATCCTATTATGCTTCCCCTTAGTGGGAAAATGTTCAAAGATGGTTTTTGTAATAAGTTCATATGATTTGAATCCATGTTTCAATTGTAAATCACCATGCTCTCCTTTGTAAGTATTTTCAATGTGTTTTGAGTTCTTACATACTCATGAGTTGAAACTATAGATATCAGGATCCCTTTTTGTTTTTTTTGGGAAAGGTATTCCAAGAATAAATGGTGTATTAATTGCTTATGATCTTAACTTGGGCTTGAATTGGCAAACATTATGCTTAACTCTTTGAAAGAAATCCACTTTTTTAGAGCACTCATTACTAATGAACTTAAAGTCATGATTTATAGAATATTCTATATGTTGATGTTTATGATAATGATCCTTGGAAATAAAGAAATGAAAGTGTGAAATATAAAATACGGCCATCGTGCCACAAACGAAGAACTCTAGGTATGGCCAAGCGAGCCAATGAATTAAAGATGTTGTGAGTGGTTAAAAGTGGTAATGAAGCTATATATTGTATGAATGGCTATGAAATGAATACATTTATATTTCTATTCCCTTTGTATACAAAGGTTTTTTGGGAGTATAATTAGCGAGCTGAGGAAGGTGGGTTGTAAAGGCCCACACCTGAAACTACACGTGTCGGTGTAAGAGTTGGTTGAGAGATGAATTCCCATGGTATATTGTATTGAGATTATTCCCCTTAATTGGGATGAGGTGATTTCTGGCAAAAATTGATGTCGACTCACACGGCATATGTCGCGCCCATGGTGATTCCTCATTTTTATTATTGTATTTGATTGGCATCACATGTCGATCCATATTCATTCGTGGAGAGATGGCTTAGCCGATCGAGCTGTGATCAAACTCCATGCCTCATGCATGGTGAGATGATCGGTGGCTAATGATCTCCCAACCAAAATTATTAATACTTAATTGGAATTGATTATGTTTTAACTTGGTATTTAGTATTACTTGAGTTCTTTATTGATTCTATGTTTACCTCCTTTTATGTTGGTACTCTACTCCATGAGAGGATATTTAGTTTTACATACTAGTACTATTCCATATGTACAAATGTTTCTTTTGCCGGAGGCGCTGCATCTTTAATGGATGTAGTTGGTATGTCAGCCGGCAACTTTGATCCTCGTTAGTAGTTACCCTCTACTCAACAGATTTTGGTGAGCCCTACTCTATTCCAGGGCCTTATGTCACTTGATATTGTATATTGTGTTTTGAGGTATAGCCGTGGCCTTGTCACCGACACTTTCATACTACTCTTCTATTACACTTAGAGGCTCCGTAGACATGCTGTGGGTGGTGTTCGATTTGGGGTAATGAACTAGAAATTTTGTAGTTGTCAAACATGTTTTCCCCTCGTAACTATGAACTTGTAATATTTTGGAAATTGTAAATGAAGCTCATATAAGTAATGGAGAAAGGATGTGGTACACTTTACTCTTCTCATGTCTATTTCTTGTTACTGATTCTTAAATTGTTCATGGTTAAGGTTGGATAGAAGGAAGAAAGTAGGCTTGCTTGATTGAAATATCTCGGTCGAGCGCCGGTCGCGCTCCCCAAGGTCGAGCGCCGGTCGCGCTCCCCAAGGTCGAGGCATTACAGTTTTCTTTTGTTAAATGTCTCTAGCTCTAATACGTCATTGTTGATCATCTCTATATGCTTTGTTATCAATTCATGACTGATCATTAAAATTTAGAACTATAAGTTCCTTAATATTCTGAAATTAGAGTCATGTACTAGTTAATTGTTCTGGTAACCCTAATTAATATGTCTTGGGATAACTTGTATATTATTAAACTTCTGAAAGAGCTTTTTCAAATGATCTCAGTAGTTGTTTTAATCTTTTAGTGTTCTGTTGTAGCTCTCATGTATGCTATGTTAGTTTGTCTTAGTATTATTAGTATGATTCATTTGATATCTGGCATAAATGGATGCGAATACATGATGTTAAGTATAAGGCCGTCACTTAAACTAAGCATGTTAGTTTACTAGGCTTGACCTGTCTCCTTCTTTAATGTATTCTTCTATGATTTTGTAACTTTAGAAAATCAGTTTGAGAACCTTCTATCAGCTCCATAACTATTTTATCATACCTGTGAACTTGACTATGTGAGATAATGCCTTAACTGGATTAAGCTCTAAGGAAACCTACGCATTTCAGTTCTGCCTGATGCTATCTACTTAGTTTAAGTCATGACTATAAACCTAATTGAAATTATACCTGTTATAGTTGAATGCCATCTGATAGAATCAAGTGTTGCAGAACTTCATTATGACAGACTAGTCTACTTAGCTTATAACTAAAATATGCTTACCTAGTATAAACTCTCACTATTCAAGATCACTATAATGACAATATTAGTTTAGTTCCATGTTGTTTGGTACTAAATTATTATTGAATATTGTAGTATTAGTTAGAATACACCATGTACACATTTGAATGTCACCTATTGGGAGTTCTAAACTCATCCCTGTCTTAAAAAGAAGCTGCTGCTGGTATATCATATTTGTGACTGAGTTCCCAAATCATTGAAACCTACTAAGTTCACTGAAGCTTACCCACAGACTTAGAAGAAGCCCTTTAAATGTCTATCTATCCCGTTTGAATGTAGGAATATATATTTAACTCTTAACCAACCTAGATGGAATGAAGACCTCTTTAGAGATCACTTGCCAATGTATCTGCCCGCCCATGTTTTCTTAAGAACTTTGAAGTGAATTGTTAACTTTCCCACTTAGTAAGAAGTGGAGTGTTAGTCTATATGTAGATTTCCATTAAGTATATATATGATTATAGTTAAGATCTTTCATAAGCATGAGCCTACTAGTAGGATTATTGAGAGTAATACACCCAATACCTCTTATACTCCTTTGCACTACACGACTTACCTATTCTGGGTCCTTATATTCATGTGTTGCTGTTTTCTCATTGTTTGCTAGCACCTCTAATTGATTCTGTTTGAGTGATCTAAAGCTTGATAAGAGTACATGATAGTACTACATGTTTGTGTGCAAATCATGAGATGTCTGATGATAAATTGATGTTCTAAATAGTTATATGTAAGAAATACATCTTTCCTTGTGTATAGTCACCACTGTGGTATTGGGGTTTACATTGAGTACCTTATTAGCACCTAAACATGCAGAGAAGAGTAAGTGTGAGTATTTAGGGGTATTTGGGAGTAGAATTTAGTTCTTGGTTGATCTACTCTCCCTGACACAAGCACTGCTCGGGGTTCTTGAGACCCTTGTGAACTTTGAAGTGTGAGGGATCCAAAGAGTACCTTGGCCTTGGACGTAATTTTATCCTAAGCCATTAATCTATTAATATTTTCTAATCTCTTTAGGTTTAGTGTTCAATGGAGATAAGGGTTTTCATTGTAAATTACTTTACTATATGTGACATCATATTGATTCCTACATTCTTTGTTACTGTCGATGATTACATATTTACAGCTTTGTCTTGGGCCTATATTGATGTTATTTGTGTTTGTGTATTATATTGGGCCATATATCTAATAACCTTCTCTATTTTTACCCTTGTTTCTGAGTTGGGCATGCCAAGTTCTCAAAGAACTCAAGCCCAAATTCTAGCTTGAACTTGGAGGTCGTCTAAAGCTACTGCTGTTCTCTTCGTGTCTGCTGGGCCCAATTTCTTCCAGGCCCAAACCATGAGTCCATTCCCTTCCTCTATCGCTTTATTAAGTTTACTATTGTTTTCATATGTGTTTAACACTGATGATATTTGATTGAATACCTTGCTTTATTTCTTTGAGTTATGTTAACAACCTAGGCAAGTTCTGAAGACGTAGGTAAAGATAAAAGAAGCATTAAGACTTAGTAGTAAATATTTCTAGTTTGATAATCATTTATATTATTCAGCTCTCTACTTTTACTAACGATTTTCATGAAATTTTGAAACTAAGACAGGTTTACAAAGACAACATCTTTCTTTTAAAAACAAGCAGAAACATGAGCGATCCAGAAATGATATCCAAAGTTGGTTATTTCTGCGCATCAAACACGGCTGTAATTAAAGACTTTTAAATGGTTTGAATTCGAGTATAAAGTTTGACAATCAATATTCAAGGTATACTTAAGGCCTATTTCTTTAAACAACCTTTATTTTACTAGAATTATACAAGTAGCAATACCCTTTCAAAAAGACAAAGTATTTTAAAACTTAGCTATAATTTATGAAACTTGCAAATATAAATACTATAGATATATTTCACAAACTTCTTTCAAATTATGTAGACTTTCCTCAAAGGTTTTTATAAGTTAAACTTACCTTCTCTCTTAAAGTGCATATACCACTTTCCTTCAAACAATAAGACACAAGGTAACCTTTACGATTTAACTGAGTATAATATAGACATTTAATTCCTTAAACCTAGTCTACGTCCTATGGAGCTACCTCAGGTAGATTTTAAGGGGGTGCCTAACACCTTCCCCTTAGAAGAACAAGAACCCTTACCCCAAATCTCACCGATTAGCAGACTAATAGGGTAATGATCTTAGTAATTAAATAGGTACCCTAATATACCTCTAAATATTAGGTGGTGACTCTCTTTTATCATCAACAGGGAAACCACTAGTTGAATCTTGTTTTGACTCATGCAAAATAAGGTGCAACAACATGGCGACTCTGCTAAGGAATTCAGACTTAGGTTCCGACCTTAGCAGACGTAGACTAGACTTGGAATTTAGGATTGTTTGTACATTGCTTTAACTGTATTTTATTTGCAACTATATGTTTACCTGCCTTACTTGCTCATCATGTACTTATCAGCTTACTTCAATATTATTACTAACATTCCACTATCTGTTACCGCTTTATATATATTGTCATCACACTCTTTCCTATCAAGTCTTGGCCGTACACCATCACACACAATGGCAAGCGAGGGTTGCCTTTTACACCCCTCCGAATCTTCTTTCAAAATTCGTTAGTTTTAGAGAATCGCTTTGTCAGGTCAACTGACATAACTTCTCACAGTATTCAGTCCAACTAAAAATTAGGAAACACTCTACTCTAGCAAACATAGGTCATATTGCATAAACCTTAGGTGAGTCGATCCTTGGCATCGACACACAGTTAGGAAAGCCATCCTAATGTCAGCTGGTCATGCACCCAATGACATAAATTTTATGGAAATACGAACTAATCATGGCGAGACACTTAAGATCCGAAGCAAACACTTATCAAACCCTTTTCTCTACCCTCTTTAAAAATGAAAATCAACTAGAACATCCCCGAGATCAACATGTTTATGGGAGAACTACACAACCTAAAGTAATGGTAGAAGAACATCTGCCGAGAGCATTGATACAAAATCAGGACACACCTAGGAGCAGTGACTGCCTTACTAAACATCCGGGCTGACAGGGTGCTTACCCGCTTGCTGATAGAATTCTGGGATCCGGCCAAAGTAGTTTTCAAGTTTGTTGATTGTGAGTTGGTGCCAATATTGGAAGAAGTTACCAGCTTCACAAAGCTGTCATTTACTGGGAGGAAGCCGATACTTCTAGTCACCATGCCCGGCTACAGGTTTCTCGATGCTTTAGGTTTAGCGGGTAGTCCGAGCTTGAGGAACATTGAAGATGGATGGGTAAGCCTGGATCAATTGTTCGACAGGTTTGGACATCGTGAGAGCTATGAATGGTACTTGGGAGAATTTCAGTGTGATTAGGCAACCTGGGAAAGTCTCCGACCCATAACCTTCTCTTTGGCGCTGCTGGGATTATTGGTTTTCCCATAAAGAAGAGGACAGAACAATATCAATTTGCTACCTGTGGTCTTGGCAACATTCTGGGGCAACCTCCAAGCCACTTGGGTACCTATGGTGTTAGCAGAATTTCTCAGAGCATTATCTGCATGTTCCTAAGGGTACAATTTCTTTAAGGGCTGCAATTGATTACTTTGTGGGCGTTAGCAACATGATTCGAAATCACAGTGAGAGAATAAGGCATTGGGTATCCCCGCACAGATAGGAAGAATGGAGAGAGATGGTGACCAATTTAAGCAGAGAGTGGATCAACTGGAAGCTGTCATGGCTGAGCGGGAGGGAAATTCAAATGACTCCCCAGAATACTTCATCGAGCTGATGAGACTCGGGGGTATTCAACCATATGCACCCCTACAGATTCTCAGGCAGTTTGGGTAGATTCAGGATGTACCTCTCATTGTATGAAGACGAGTACAATGGGCAGATCCCGATACCAAGGATAAAGAGGCTTCAATAGGAGTGGAACTATCTAGTCACGATGCCAATTGGTCAGAATTCATAGTGCACTCTGGAATATTATATCTGGATCAATGAAGATGAGCTAGCCCGACCAAGAAAGGAAGGAATAGCCTAGCTGGAAGATGCAGTGGAGGATTTGCAAATCTATCATGAGATGTTGCCGCACTACCTCGTGACTACCTTCATGCACTGCCATGTGGTCTCGGGGTCAATTGGTCATATGCTGCCACCTCCCGAAGATGACGATTGAGTAGTTAAGTGTATATAAATTGAGTCTGAGACAAAACTAGAGGAAGACCCAGAGGAAGAGCCCGAGTTCAATGATAATGAAGAAGAATTTGAAGAAGACCCGGAAGAGGAACCGGAAGAAGAAGAAGAGATGGGGAATAATTCTAGGGATGGTTGTTAGAAGCTAGTTGATTTCTCCCCTTTTTCCACCTTCTATCTTTTATCTCGAACCCTTTCCATTTCCCTAAGGGCAAGTTTGTTTAGCCCATGTAATCTTATGAATATTGAAAACAATGATGTAACCTTTGCTCCTGCATGTTACAATCCGAATATTATTTATGAAAACTAGAGTTGCTTCGAATCTAAATGTGTCAAATCTAATTGTTTGTCAAATATTTGCGATTTAAGCCTACGTTCGGCAAAGAGAGGTCCCTCGAACTTTAGGAAACACGTATGTTTGAATACATGAACTGACTGCTCTGTGTGCCTATATTTGTGCAAACACTGAAACTGACTTCTACTCTTTTTTTCTTTTCTTTTCTTGTATTACTTTATTTTTATTCCCCAAAAGAAGAAGCTGGTTTGTGTTGACCCAAAACTGGCGGAACCACCGTACAAATTGAGATAAAAAGAAAAGATATTTGCGACAGATAACCTGACCAAACACGCTCTGGTAATAGGTGATAGCCCGAGCGATCAAAAGAAAAGGATGATACGTGGAATGATGAACATGTGGCTAGGATGGCCCAAGATATGGAATCATTGAGGGAGGAAGTACAACACATTCAGGAATTGGCACATCTGGCCGTGACGACGCTCCCACAACCATCCCATTTTCCTTCTCTAGATTTAATCCCGGGACCACTTTCCTTTAACTAATCTCCAAGCAAACAATACCCCGACTTCAGTCCCTATTACCCAGATTATTCCCCTTGTAACCCCTGCGAACCCACCAAACCCTCTTATGCACACTCCTCATGTACAAAATTACGTCCAAACACCTCAAAATCTACCAGTTGCTACCAACACAGTTCATACCTCTCCTCGTGATGGTGTCACCTTTACCACTAATCAAAACCAGCACATACCCGCGACATATACCGCTGCACATGAGCGATATGTTCCTCCTGTATATGCCATTTTAGAACCCACTTTCACAGCGCCCGTCATGGCCAGGCTACCTTATGAAGATGATCAATATACCGAAATGAAAAGAGAAGCTAAGTATAATGAGGAATAGTCGGTATCAGAATAGTTGCGAACATTGAGGAAACAAATAAAGAACCTTCAAGTCGCTCGAGGAAGAAAAAGTCTAGATTACGAGGATCTGTGCGTATACCCTGATGTGGACATGTCGATATGGTTTAAGCCTCCGAAATTTGATATCTTTGATGGGATAGGTGATTCCCTTGTACACTTGAGATCCTACTGCGATAAGCTAGTTGGAGTAGGAAGAAATAAGAAGTTGAGAATGAGGCTATTCATAAGGAGTCTGACAGGGGAGGCACTTACTTGGTACACTCACTAAGATCCCAGAAATTGGATGGAATGGCATGATATGACAGAAGATTTATGAAACGTTTTCGGTTCAACACGAAAATTACCCCTGATAGGTTCGCTCTGGTAAACTTGCAGAAGAAGTCGTCAGAATCATTCCAAGAGTATGCACGTCGATGGAGGCCGGAGGCCGCCAGAGCACAACCCCTGTTAGATGACAGTGAATTGATTTATTACTTCATTAGGGCTAATGAAGGAATCTACTTTGAGAAAATGATGGGCATGATGGGGCAGAACTTCTCTAAACTTGTTAAAATGGGAGACTTTTTATAGGAAGGCATAAAGTCCAGCAAGATACAATCTATGGCTTCATTACAAGCGGCTAATAAAGCAATCCAATCTGGTTTAATAAGTAGTGGAAAGAAGAAAAAGGAAGAGGTATCAGCAGTCATTTCCTATTACTAGTCCAATCCGCACCATGGAAACAACTCTTACTCTCCAAACACTCATTCCCTATACCCATCTACTTATGCTCCAGTATACAACACACAACCATACTACAATCCCCAACCTCAATTTAAACCACCTCACACCCATACAAATCTAAATATACCATGACCATATGCTCCAGTTCAAACTACCACTCATTAAAATCGACCCACCTATGCACCCTAACCTCGCCCAAATTTTGAAGAAAGGGGTCCCAGAAACTACACCCCGATTGCTGAACCTTTGGATCAACTATTTTAAAGATTGAGGAGAGCATGCTTGATACATCTATTTGAAGGGAGGATTCATGAGTATTCTTCAAAATACTTTGATGCAACCAAACCCATGTCAACCACTCAAACGTATCGGGGCATGATACCGGGAATTGCTTCAAACTGAAAAATAAAATTGAGTCACTGATCAAAAGTGGAGCCATTCAGTGCACCCCAGCTCCTCCCAATGTGAACCGTAACACGTTGCCAAACCACCGGAATCAAGCAGCTAATATGATCATCCTAGATGAAGAGAATGACTTGAAAGGAACCATCATCACAATCGAAAATACTGAGGCTGAGAGGGTTCCACCTCGAAGGATTCCAATGATCACTGTACAGTTAAAACCCATAGTGATGGTCCAGACATACCAACATTAGTCCACCACCGCTATCAAGGATGAAGAGAATCAGGAATACAAGACAATCCCGTGGACATATCAGCAGAAAGGGAAATCCAAGTTGACGAATTTCGCAGCAACTCACGGAATGACAAGGTCAGGAAGGTGTTATGCTTCGGAGGAAGTAAACCGAGGGAATCCAGGAAGGAAATAGATTCAGAGAAGGAATATAACAGATCCGGAGGCCGCAAAATTCTAAAAGAAGATGTCAGCTAAAAAAATACTCCATGGAGAAACAATTGAAGAAAACCCATGCGCAAATATCAATCATGGATCTATTGATGAGTTCTGACTGTCACAAATATGCCTTGGTGAAAGTGTTAAGTGGAATGTGCGTACCGAGCAATACTACTAGCGAAGCAGTGGCAGCAACCATCGAGAAGATGGTTGAAGCAAACATGATCACCTTCTGAAGAGATGAAATTCCCATAGAGGGCGTGGGTCACAACAGAGCTTTACACATCACCATCAAATATGCAGATAAGGTTGTGTCTCGAGTACTTGTTGATAGAGGATCAGGAGTCAATATCTGCCCACTCTCTACCCTACGAGAGTTGGGTATTCACCTGAGGAAAGTAAAAGAAAGTCATGTGGGGGTAAGAGCTTTCGACGGGTCGTAGAAGGACGTCATTGGAGAAATCTATTTGGCTCTGCAAATTGGACCAATTGCGTTTCCCATACTGTTCCAAGTGATGGACATTTCATCCTCATATAAACTATTATTGGGAAGACCTTGGACATATGGCAGGGGAAGTCCCATCTACCCTCCATCAGTGTATGGAGTTATAGTGGGGTTGTTAAGAGATTGTAGTCAACGGTGAATAGAGCCAATCAGCCTATCTGGAATAGGTAGTTCTATTCATTGAAGGATTGGACGGGGTTACTTTTCATGTGGTCGAGATCATGTAGACCACTGATATATAGAAGACCGAGCAAAATCTAGGTATGTAGTCACCATACAGATCAAAGATGGCTATGAGAGAAATGATGAAGTACGGATATAGACCAGGAATCGGGTTGGGAGCCCGATCAGATGGGATAACAGAGCTGATTGAGCCAATTTGGCAGAAAGGTAGAGCCGGCATAGGGTATCAGCCTCCAACGGGAAAGACTTATACCGGTAGCTTCAGGAAGAAAGCTTTTGTGACAGAGCGTGTTTTGGGTCCGAGTCAGAGCTCAACACCAAAGGATGACATTGTCGATGGAATGGGAAGGCTGTTTGTGACCATGATCAAAAATTGGTGTGAGAATGTTGACATCAAGACACCGACCATTCAGAATGCCAAACCAGGAGAGGAGTTGCAAAATTGGATCGCCAACCCGTCTTTGGTTCGCTGTGAGTCTTGGTAGTGTGGAATTGAAAAACTTTTGAAAAATGCACGGTCAATTGAGGCTTGAACCGTGCTTGTACTCTTTTGTCAATTGCCTTCTTGAACGATTAGACGTTTCTCTTTTGATGAAATAAAAAGAAATGCTTTCTCAAATTATTGCAAACTCATTTATCGCTTCATTTATACTTAATTTTTGTTTTCAATAATCAAAACAATAAAAACTTGCGTTCTGCGATTATGACATGTAGTGAAACTCTCGAGCAAGGTGATCTGGATTACGAGGAATATGACGAAAGTATGATGCCAGATAGTCTCCCACAAGAGATCAAACAGTTGGAAAGCTAATGATCTAGATTACGAGGAATATGACGAAAGCATGATGCCATATAATCTCCCATAAGAGATCGAACAGCTGGAAACCCAGAAAAAGCTTAACCTTGAGGAGATAGAAATAGTCAACTTGGGAAGCGAAGAAGACGTGAAAGAAACTCGAATCAACATCCATCTAGAAGTAGAGCAAAAAAAAGAATTGGTCGAGCTCCTCCGACAGTACATCGACGTATTTGCATGGTCGTATGATGACATGCCTGGATTAGGCACCGACATCATTTAGCATCGATTGCCTCCCGATCCTCCAGACCGCCAGTCAAACAAAAACCTAGAAAGTTCATACTGGACTTAAGTTTGAGGATAAAAGAAGAAGTGACCAAGCAAATAGAGGAAAATGTGATGAGAGTCACTAATTATCCCACGTGGTTGGCAAATATCGACCGGTACCAAAGAAGGATGGGAAGATCAGGATATGTGTGGATTATCGAGATCTTAACAAGGCCAATCCGAAATACGATTTCCCTCTACAAAACATTCATATCCTTATTGACAACTGTGCAGAGCATGAGCTGCGGTCATTCGTGGATTGTTTCGCCGAGTACTATCAGATCCTGATGCATGAAGAAGATGCAAAGAAGACATCGTTCACTATGCCTTGGGGAGTTTAATGCTACCAAATCATGCCATTCGGCCTCAAGAATGCTGGTGCTAGTTACATGTGGGCCATGACAACCCTCTTTCACGACATGAACCACAAAGACATCAAGGTATATATTGATGATGTCATCATCTAGTCTCGAAAGAGTTCAGAACATTTGCACGATCTGAAGAAGTTTTTCGAGCACTTGCGGAGGTATAGTTTGAAGATGAACCTCGCAAAATGTGCATTTAGAGTCCCTGCTAGAAAATTGCTAGGTTTCATCGTAAGTAGGAAAGGGATAGAGTTGGATCCTTCAAAGATCAAAGCCATTCAGAATTGTCACCGCCTAAAATCAAGAAGGATGTGATGAGTTTCCTTGGTAGGCTAAATTACATCAGCAGATTCATAGCCCAATCCACAGTAATTTGCGAGCCTATCTTCAAGCTGTTGAAAAAGGATGCCACTACAAAGTGGACATAAGAGTGTTAGAAAGCTTTCAACAAGATCAAGGACTACTTGTCAAATCCACCAGTGTTGGTTCCTTTCGAGCCCGGGAATCCATTATTGTTATACCTGTCGGTTTTGGATAATGCATTTGGATGCGTGTTGGGACAACACGATGAAACCGGAAAAAAAGACAAGCTATCTACTACTTAAGGAAGAAGTTCACACCATGTGAAGCCAAATACACTCTGATAGAGAGCACTTGATGTGCCTTAACTTGGATCGCCTAGAAGTTGAGGCATTACATGTCAGCATACACCACACATCTAATATCCCTGATCGACCTGCTCAAGTATATCTTTCAGAAGCCAATGCCTACAGGAAAACTGGCCAAATGGCAGATTCTTCTCAGCGAATTTGACATTGTGTAAATAACATAGAAGGCCATAAAAGGACAAGCCTTAGCTGACCACATTGTATAGAATCCAGTGGACAAGGATTATGAGCCGCTCACTACATACTTTCTAGGCGAAAAGGTGTTGTTCGACGGAGAAGATATTGCAGAGTCATACCCAGGGTGGAGAATGTTCTTCGACGGAGCATCAAATTTCAAACGAGTAGGAATTGGGGAAATCCTAATTTCAGAATCAGGATAGCATTACTCGGCATCAGCAAAGATGAGGTTCCCTTGCTCCAATAATATGGCCGAGTACGAAGCATGCATCCCCGAGATTAGGATGAGGGTCGACATGAACATCAAGAAGCTTCTGGTCATAGGTGACACTAATTCGTTGATACATCAAGTTAAAGGAGAATGGACTACCAAGAACGTCAAGATCCTTCCGTACCTGCACTGTGTAAAGGAGCTACGCAAGAAGTTCACAAAGGTCGAGTTCAAGGATATTCTTAGAATCCAGAACGAGTTTGCCGATGCTCTTACAACCTTGTCATCCATGATCCAACATCCAAATAAGAATTACATCGACCCTATCAACATGTGTACTATTTTCATGTAAATGAAGAGCCAAACGGTAAGCCGTGGTACCATGACATCAAAAGGTTCCTTGAAGCAAGAGAGTATCCAAGGAATGCCACCAAGGTTCAGATGCGAGCACTCAGAAGGCTAACAGATCACTTTTTCCTTAGCAGGGAAGTCCTGTATAGGAGGACCCTAGACTTGGGTCTGTTAAGATGCATAGATGCCGCTGAAGCGACCAGATTGTTAGAAAAAATACATGCAGGGACGTATGGCCCCCACATGAACGAATTCACCTTAGCCAGGAAGAGTTTAAGAGCTAGATACTTTTGGATGACCATGGAAATCGATAGTATCCGCTATGTGTAGAAGTGTCACCAGTGCCAGATCCACGTGGATTTCATCCGGGTTCCACCTAATGAGCTGAATGTAATGGGTTTGCCTTGATTGTTTTCCGCTTGAGGCATGGACGTAATCGGACCTATAGAGCCCGCTGCATCAAATGGACACCATTTTATCTTGGTAGCAATTGATTACTTCACCAAATGGGTTGAAGCTTCTACATACAAAGTCGTCATGAAGAAAGTAGTGGCAGATTATGTCTGTAACAACACAGTCTGCCGATTTGGGATACCCAAGTCAATCATCACTGACAACGCAGCCAATCTCAACAGTGATCTCATGAGGGAAATTTGCGAGAAGTTCAGAATTGTCCACAATAACTCTTCAGCCTACATACCACAAATGAATGGAGCAGTTGAAGCAGCCAACAAAAACATCAAGAGGATTCTACGAAAGATAGTGGAAAATCATAGGCAATGGCACGAGAAATTATCCTTTGTCTTGTTGGGTTATCGGACCACCATGCGGACATCTACTGGGGAAACGCCATACATGTTGGTATATGGAACTGAAGCTGTAATACCTGTAGAGGTTGAGATACTATACTTGAGAGTCATTCAAGAAGCCAAGTTAGACGATGCAGGATGGATACGGGTCATGTAGGAGAAACTTATGCTCATCAAAGAGAAGAGAATGGATGCAATATGCCATGGTCAGATGTATCAAAATAGGATGGCCAGTGCATTCAACAAAAGGGTGAAATCTCACCAATTTATACCGGGGCAGTTGGTTTTGAAGAAAATATTCCCTCATCAAGAAGAAGCTAGAGGAAAGTTTGTGCCAAAAAGGCAGAGTACTTACGTGGTCCACCGAGTGTTGTCGGGATGAGTCTGATCTTAGCATAGATGGACGGAAAAGTCAGCATGAGCCTATCAACTCAGACACAATCAAGATATACTATATTTGAAGACAGCAAAGTTAAGGTTTTGGTTGTAAAAGAGCTACGTTCGACCTGACTTCCCACGGAGGGAAACGTAGGCAACCCACGTAGGGTCCAGTCTCTCTCCCCCTTTTCTTTTGTAATAGGAAATTCAAATACCATTTTGTATGTACTCAGAACAACACCGCGACTTGATTTCCTTTGGAAAGAATACGTAGGCAATCCTCATCGGATTCACTCATCTTTTGTAAGTGAACTACGCTTGGCGTAATTCCATTTGGATACGTAGGCAGTCTGAGTAAGACTGGGCCATTTCATTTTAAATCTCATCATTTTGCATCTATTGTAACCGAACTATGTTTTGACCTGATTCCATTTGGATACGTGGGCTGCCTGAGTCAGGCTCGGTCATCATCATCATATTTTCCTTTATCGTTACCCATGAACTACGTTCAGACCTGATTCCATTTCGGATAACTAGGCAACCTGAAAAGGTTCGATCATAACCCTAAGAAACCTTTGTAACGTATTAGTTTAGATTAGTACGTAATCGCAATGGCAAGAAGCTACGTCATCAAAAGCATATTAGATGATCAACATCAATAGGACAAAGTCTTCCAGAAATAACGTTCGCGCCTAAGGGACTTCCTAAACATGTCATAATCCGGAACGACAACATTCGCCATAAAATAAAAGATTTTCAAATATTTTCTAAAAATATTATAATATGTTCCACCTACCGAACTTCATGGCGTAACCTCACCAAGCCTGGGTAAAAGCCAGGATTACGGTCGACATAAACAAACTCCCCCCTGCTAAGAATATTTCTTTGAGCGCAGGACCGACAAGATACAAGGAAATGCTGGGCACACTGGGATAATGGCAGATCCACCACTCTCTCATAAATATCATATCTTTTTAATTATTTAAATCTTTCCTCATATAACTAAAAACTAGCTTTCAAATCCTTAGCAGGTATTTCGGAACCAAGCCGTCGATGTAAGCGGAACATACTATAAATAGCAAACCGTCTGCTCAACTAAGAGGAGCATGTTGTATATAGCGAGTCGCTAACTACGCCAACCGGAGCCATGTATATAACCAACCGTCAGGTCAATCAATCGGAGCACCTTGTACAAAATCGAGTCGGAGGCTTTGCCAACCAGAGCCATGTATATAACAAACCATCAGATCAATCAATCGGAGCACCCTGCACAAAATCGAGCCGCCGGCTTCGCCAATCGAAGCAATGTATATAGCAAACTGTCAGCTCAATCAGTTAGAGCTCCCTGTACAAATAGAGCCATCGGCTTCGCCAATCGAAGCCCTATATATAGCAAACTGTTCACTTCACCAACGGGAGCATTCTGCACTGTCGCTCCGCCACATCGGAGAGTATTAATATAGCTCCAAATCTCATCACCAACGTTTTGCCAATCGACGATTGTAATTTAGCTTCTCAGTCAAGAGAATCTCTTGGGCATGTGTCTTATTTCCTTATTTTATCTCGAATGTTTTGACATTTTTCTCATGCAACTTGCAGGCATGATTACGTTTTTCAAGTCAAAAACTCCCATCGCGTGGAGATGATTTATATTTCAATGAAACTAGTCCCATGACGCAGAGATACTTTATATTTCAATGAACCTACTCCCATTACGCGGAGATACGTTACATTTCAATATAACTATTCCCACCACGCGGGGATACATTCTACATTACAAGTCAACTACTCCCATTGCATGGAGCAACTCCCAATGTGAGGAGATTTAATGCTCCGAAAACTACAGAACGGTACACAGCCCGACTAACAATCGAGTCAAATTCAAGTCTCCCATCATCCCAATCCCAAATAACGGCTAGCTGTCAGCCAAGCATCATCATTTACATCACATCTTAACATATCTGCATTACGATATATGGGCATGTGTGTATTTTGTTTTACAGGAACAAACATCGTAACGTGGAACTTCTTCTAAGAAGCAAACTAAGCTACAATTCTATGAGAGACAACAAACTCATAAGCAGGCCAAGGATAAGAGCTCAAACTCAAATATGATCAGTGGAATTCTTATTCTTCAAATTTTTAAATCAAGCCACAATTTCGAGCTATCATGGGCACCAAATCTCCCGCATCGCAGTATCATCATAATATGATACTGGGAAATTCTTGCGAGCATCGCCTCCCCCAAATCTTCACTTCAGAACTACATTAGGCCTGATTCTCGCTAAGCCCGAGGTATGTAAGCAATTCAAAGCCAAAATTCGGTCCCAACCCCCAAATTTCTCCCGGAATCTTCCTTAACTCGTAATTCTACAACTTATAATCTTCTTTAAACCTATATGCCATTGCTGTAATATATGCTTGAGGTCGGGACAAAATTGTCCTTGGTTCAATTTCTTTGCCCGAAAACTTTTTCATCGTCTCCGGTCAAAGAGGGGCAGCTGTTGAAGGCCAAATTTTGACCGTCTCTGTTAAAATTAATTTATTTATATTTAATTATTTGCAATAAATGTGTTGAAAATATTTTCTAATCAATAACACTTATTTTTCATAAAATTAGTAATTAATAGTGTTGAAATTAAATTATTAAATTAACCTTTATATACATTACATAGGTTTTATAATTGATTTAATTAGTTATTCCTTAATTTTTTGCTAATTAGTCTACTATTTCAATAATTCAAAATTAATGTCATAATTTGGAAAGTAAGGTATTTTTATAAATAATTAATTAATTACGGTAATTAGTAGTGTATTTCATAATTATAATTTCTACTACATTTATTAACAATAATTAAGTTTATTTATATTAATTTCAAAAGAGTCAAAGATTAAAAAGGCTACAATTGCAATTTCCTAATTAAATGCAAACGATTATTCTTTAAATTATTTCTAACCCAATACCCAAGCCCAATCCTAATTTGACCCAGTCCAAACACCTCCTCACTCCACCTTGGCAATCCACCCCTATCTGCACGAACCAATCGGAGATTGCCATGTCACTATCCCAATCCAATCACAAAACAAACACATCCCATCATGGCCGTTGATTCATATCATCATCGGATCGTGATTAATCATGTTTTCTCATTTATTTTAAAAGCCCATACCGCTTTATCTCCGCCGTTGGATAACAAGAATCCAATGGCCATCGATTTTTTCCTAACTCTTTATTGACCCTGCCGCCCCCCTTTTCCCTTTTCTCTCTTCTTTCTCTCGTCATTCCAGCCTCTATCAATGACAAAACCTTGCACAAATCCATGTAAAGTCAATAAATCAACCATGAATTCATCCTTTCTGTCTTCCTCAACTGCGAATCTCACTGATTTCATTCTCGTTTTATCACATAAATTCAAAATACTTAATCTGAAAGCCTATGACTCAAAGATGCAACTTCAAATCTCCAGATTTCCCTTGTCCTCTGTTAAATCGGAGCATGCATGAGCATATCTCAGAACCTCATCATGATTATTTGAGGTCCAGAGGTCAAATGCAATGATCACCTCTGGACATTGGGGCTTTACCCTATGGGTTTTGCCATCAATGGTCACATTCCCTCTTGTCAGGTAAAACTCTCATTGATATTTTCTCTATGTTTGTTTCTGATTTCACTCGGTCGTACTTGCATCATCTAGTAATTGACACTCTCCACTACCGAGTATGAATCTGTTTGAAATTCTAAGGTATCAATGGCCACTATAAATTGGGGCCACTTCAATGAGAACCTTCTGTCAGCTCCATAACTGTTTTATCATATATGTGAACTTCACTATGTGAGATAATGCCTTAACTGGATTAAGCTCTAAGGAAACCTATGCATCTCAGTTCTGCCTTCTGCTATCTACTTAGTTTAAGTCATGTCTATAAACCTAATTGAAACTGCACATGTTATAGTTGAATGCCATTTGATAGAATCAAGTGTTGCAGAACTTCATTATGACAGACCAGTCTACTTAGCTTATAACTAAAATATGCTTACCTAGTATAAACTCTCACTATTCAAGACCACTATAATGACAATATTAGTTTAGTCCCATGTTCTTTGGTACTAAATCATATTGAATGTTGTAGTATTAGTTAGAATACAATATGTACACATTTGAATTTCACCCATTGGGAGTTATGAACTCATTCCTGTCTTAAAAAGAAACTGTTGCTAGTATATCATGTTTGTGACTAAGTTCCCAGATCATTGAAACTACTAAGTTCACTAAAGCTTACCCATAGACTTAGAAGAAGCCCTTTAAATGTCTATCTTTCCTGTTTGAATGTAGGTATTTAACTCTTAACCAACCTAGATGGAATGAAGACCTCTTTAGAGATCATTTGCCAATGTATCTGACTGCCCCTGTTTTCTTAAGAACTTTGAAGTGAATTGTTAACTTTCCCACTTAGTAAGAAGTGGAGTGTTAATCTGTATGTAGATTTCCATTAAGTATATATATATGATTACAGTTAATGATCTTTCATAAGCATGAGCCTGCTATCAGGATTATGGAGAGTAATACACCTGATACCTCCTATACTCATTTGAACTACATGACTTACCTATTCTGAGTCCTTATATTCATGTGCTGTTATTTTCTCATTATTTGCGAGCACCTATAATTGATTCTGTTTGAGTTCTCTTAAGCTTGATAAAAGTACATAATATTACTACATGCTTGTGTGCATATCATGAGATGTCTGATGATACTTTGATGTTCTGGATAGTTATTTGTGAGAAATACATCTTTCCCTGTATATAGTCACCACTGTGGTATTGGGGTTTATATTGAGTACCTCATTAGCACCTAAACCTGCATAGAAGAGTAAGTGTGAGTAGTTAGGGGTATTTGAGAGTAGAATTTAGTTCTTGGTTGAGCTACTCTCCCTGACACAAGCACTGCTCGAGGTCTTTGAGACCCTTGTGAACTTTGAAGTGTGAGGGATCCAAAGAGTACCTTGGCCATGGACGGAATTTTATCATAAGCCTTTAATATATTGACATTTTCTAATCTCTTTAGGTTTAGTGTTCAATGAAAATAAAAGTTTTCATTGTAAATTACTTTACTATATGTGACATCATATTGATTCTTGCATTCTTGGTTACTGTCGATGGTTACATATTTACAGCTTTGTCTTGGGCCTATATTGATGTTATTTGTGTTTGTGTATTATATTGGGCCATATATCTAATAACCTTCTCTATTTTTATGCATGTGTCTGAGTTGGGCCTGCCGAGTTCTCGAAGAACTCAGGCCCAAATTCTAGCTTTAACTTGGAGGTCGTCTGAAGCTGCTGCTGTTCTTTTCGTTGTCCGCTGGGCCCAATTTCTTCCAGGCCCAAACCATGAGTCCCTTCCCTTTCTTTATCACTTTATTAAGTTTATTGTTGTTTTCATATGTATATAACACTGATGATATTTGATTGAATACCTCACTTGATTTCTTTGACTTATGTTAACAACCTAGGCAAGCCCAAAGACGTAGGTAAAGATAAAATAAGCATTAAGACTTAGTAGTAAATAATTCTAGTTTGATAATCATTTGTATTATTCAGCTGTCAACTTTTACTAACTATTTTCATGAAGTTTTGAAACTAAGATAGATTTACAAAGACAACATCTTTCTTTTAAAAACAAGCAGAAACAAGAGCGATCCAGAAATGATTTCCAAAGTTGGCTATTTTTGCTAATTAGAATTACTGCCATCACACTTGGAGAGTATGATCTCCAGCCAAAAAGAAGAATCATGACAATCCATCTTTTGCAACCTTGGCTTAACATGTCTTTGGAGTAAATCCAAGAAAACCTTTAGATCTTGTTCCCCAAGAACGATGAGAAGGTGTTGACATAAGAAAGAGAAAGATTGCTCAATGAGAAACTCATCTATAATTTCCCAAACTTCTTTCAAATTATGTAGACTTTCCTCAAAGGTTTTTATAAGTTAAACTTACCTTCTCTCTTAAAGTGCATATACCACTTTCCTTCAAACAATAAGACATAGAGTAACCTTTAAGCTATTACTGAGTAGAATATAGACATTTAATTCCTTAAACCTAGTCTAAGTCCTATGGAGCTACCTCAGGTAGATTTTAAGGGGGTGCCTAACACCTTCCCCTTAGAAAAACAAGAACCTTTATCCAAAATCTCACCGGTTAGCAGACTAATAGGGTAATGATCTTAGTAATTAAATAGGTACACTAATATACCTCTAAATATTAGGTGGCGATTCTCTTTATCATCAATAGGAAAACCACTAGTTGAATCTTGTTTTGACTCGTGCAAAATAGGGTGCAACATCTAGTAAATATTCATGGTTTTTGTTTTGTAATTTCACTACTTCACTCTTATGTTTATTTTATGCTTTATATTACTACAGTCACTTACTATTTATTTCTTTATTAAATACAATTAATGATATTAACATTATTAAAATAAATAATTAAATAGATAGTTCACTGTTGGCTTGCCTAGCAGCGACGTTCGGTGCCATCAGGGTCTATAATGGAAATTTGGTCATGACAATAGGGGTCTTCCAAAAATATATTATCCTATCAAAATCAGTGATTTTTTCCACTGGCCCAAGTCGGGACCGGAGAAAAATATTATATTAGAGAGTTTACTAATTTACTGAGTATTAGTTTAGAGAGGTTCTACTGTAGTTTTAATTCTATGATCGATTTATAAATCTATAATTGAAATTAAGAAGAATCAAAGGAGTACCGACTGATATGATACAAGATATTTAATATAGAAATTTTATAATTATATAATGACCCGGTCGGTCGTTTTGAGTATTTTATCCCCGTTTTCCCTATTTGATGTCTTGATATGGTTGGTTTGGTTTCAGAGAGGTTTTAGAGTGAATTGGGATACTTAGTCCCAAGGTTGTAGGCTTAAGTTGTAAGAGTTAACCGAAGTTTAACTTTTGTAGACGACTCTAAAATGGTGTTTTGATTGTTTCGATAGCTTCGTATAGTGATTATGGACTTAGGCGTATGTCTGAATGTGGATTAGGAGGTCCGTAGGTTGATATGGTACCTTTTGGAAAAAGTTGGAAAGTTGAAGGTTTGGAAGGTTGATATGTTTGCCCGGGAGTTGACATTGATGGAATTGGGTTCAGATTTTGGTTTTGGGAATTGGAATAGGTCTGTTGTGTCATTTGGGACTTGTATGTAAAATTTGACGTCATTCGGAGTTTCTTAAGCTTGTTCAGTGTTAGTTTTGAATTTGTAAACTTGGATTAGTTCATTAGGATTTAATTGAGGTGCGGTTCATAGTTTTGATGTTGTTATGTGTGATTTGATGTCTCGAGTAGGCCCGTGTTTTGTTTCAGGATTGGTTGGTGTGATTGGACGGGGTCCCGAGTGCCTGGGGTATGTTTCATATGAGTTTTAGACCATTTCGCTCATATTTGGAGTTGCTTGTTTTTCTGATATTTTACAGTTCATCTCGATCGTAGAAGTTCAATCGCGACCGTGAAGTGTATTTTGGGTGGCTGGTGATTTTCTCATCGCGTTCATGAGGTGGTAGTCGCATTCGCAAGGTGGTAATCGCGTTCGCGGATCCTGGAAGGGAGATGTTCATCGCGGTCACATCTCGTGTGTCGCAATCACATAGGGGAATAGCTTGAACGGGCTCCAGTGGTTGGCCTTCGTTTTCGCATGCGGAAGGTCATGTTCGCGTAGGCTAGTTGAGCTGTGGGGTCGTGTTCGCAGGCTCCAGGCCGCATTCGCGAAGAAGGATTTTTGGCAGCTTATGATGTGTTCTACGCGATCACAAAGTAGGTCTCGCGATCGTGAAGAGGACCCCTGGGCAGACTTATATAGTACTCTATTTCAAGGGATTTTGTTATTTTATCACATTTTGAGTTATAGAGCTCGGATTTGGGCGATTTTGGAGGGGAATTTCATAATTTGGATTGGAGTAAGTATTCTTGACTCGGATTTGGTTATATTTCATAATTCCATCCTTATTTTTAGCATTTATTTGATTAATTTAAGTAATAGAAATTGGGCATTTTATTAAAAACTTCTTTATATGAAATTTGATGATTTGAAGGTCGGTTTGAGGTCGGAATATGATGAAATTGGCATGGTTGGAGCATTTGTATGGGTGTTCGGAGTTTAAGAGTTTTGTCGGGTTACGGGGTGTAGGCCCGTGGTTGACGTTTTGGGTTTACTTTGCATAATTGAACCAAGATCGTATCTTTATCGTTTGGGCTTGTTTCCTATGGCTTTTATTGATTTTATTAAGTTATTTTGACTAGATTCAAGCCGTCCAAAGGTTGTTTCACGCGGGAAGAGCTTATTAGTAGATTGATTTAGCTTATTGAGGAAAGTATCTTGCCTAACTTTGTATGGGAGAACTTTCCTGTAGGATTTGGTCTAATTGTATTATTTGTACTATGTGAACAACGTGTACATAGGCCGACGAGGGTGTACACAAACGTATATATTGATTATGATCGGATTTGACCCGAGGTTGCTTTTATCGCTTTGTCTTGATTAAGAAGTCTTTGTTTTAAGTGATTTCATCTCGGTCGTTTACTTGAGTTTATATTCCATGTTAGAGATCATGTTTTAGGATTTTAATTCCTTATTTGGCAAAGTTGGGTGTTTGTGAGGTTCTTGCTAATTTGAGTTAGCTTTCATGCTTTAATGTTGAACTTCCCTCCGCACTTCTATACTATTGACATGTCCTTGTACACTTTGTTGATAAGTTGTGAGCTTATATTGTGATAAATCTCTGATACTACTGTTGTGTGATATTGTAACATATGTGGACATATTGTGTGGATTGATTGTTGTTGTGCGGAGCATAAGGGTGGTATTTCACTGTTGCTGATTGTGCACAGCGATACGAGTGGCTATTAATATACTGTCTCGGCGGAGTGATATGCGTGGCTATTGTGTTACTGCCTGGGCAGACTGATACAAGTGGCTATTGTGTTATTGTTAGGGCAGAGCAATATGAGTAGCTATTGATATATTGTCTAGGCGGAGCGATACGGATGACTATTATGATATTGTCAACGCGGTGAGAAGGGTGGCTATGTGGGAATGATATGTGATGTTCTGGGGGCGTGTGTTGATGAAAAAGGGGTATTCTTGCTTGTGCTTATGACTTCCTTATGTTTGTCATGCATAGTATGTGTTTTGTTGTGTTGTTTCCAATGTGCCACTCTATGTCTCTATTATTACTTGATGCTTTGGCTGCCAAGATGGATTCTCCTACGTGGAATTGTTATCTCATATTCTGTTGAGTTAGTGGTAACATAACTGATTGAAATAAAAAGGGAGTTGTTATCATGCTTTACTTTATTTGATTCTTGATGAATTTTTTCTTGTACGTATTATTGGTGATTGTCCTGATGTCTTTGCTGTGTGGTTGTGGCACATGTTGAGGCACAGGGTTTTTGCTGTGAGAGTGTGACTTATATTGTGGCACGAGGTCCCTACCGTGCGAGGTGTGACTTATGATGTTGTACGAGTCTTTGCCATGTGAGTAAATGTGGGCACGATATGTCATATGTGTACGATTCTATTGGATGACGTGATGTTGAAATCGAGCTTTAACATTAAATTGCTATCACTTGTTTTGATAAGATTTCAGCTATTGTTTCCTATTATTCTTGCTATTGCTCGTCTTTGATATTATTCCACAGGTTATTTGGCTTGTAAATGTCTCAACTTGAACCTTGTCACTACTCCACTGAGGTTAATCTTGATACTTACTGGGTACCGACCGTTGTGTACTCATACTATGCTTCTGCACATTTGGTGCAGATCCAGGTATTTTGGACCGGACTGTTCGGTAGTGAGGCATTTCATACACCAGAGACTTTAAGTTATCCATGCATGATCCGAGCGCAGGCCTCTGAGTCACCCTTTTGTTTCATTTCTACTCTTTATGTATTTAGAAAATATTGTACTTAGAGATGTTCCCGTGTATTCAGTTAGAGCTCGTGACTATGTACTACTTAGATCTGGGAAGTTATGTTGAGTATTGCCATTTTGGCCTGTATTACTAATATTTCTACTTTTTTATAAATTCTTTTTTATTTTATCAATACTTTTACTGTTTTAATAAAAGTTAATTGTTAGGCTTACCTAATTTTAGAAATTAGGTGCCATCACGACTCTTGTAGAGGATTTTGGGTTGTGACAAGTTGCTATCAGAGCCCTAGGTTCATAGGTTCTACTAGTCATGAGCAAGTTTAGTATCTTATGGATTAGTGCGGAGACGTCTGTACTTATCTTCGAGAGGCTACAGAGCTATTAGGAAATTTCACTTCTCTCATTCCTTAACGTGCGAATTTATTGATTTTGGAGTTTAAGCTTTTGTTTTTCTATTCTCTCATAAATGGTGAGGACATGCACTACCGGATCAGCTGGACTAACACCCGAATCCCCCACTAGAGCCATGAGAGGTCGGGGCCGAGGTAGAGGTAGAGGAGGGGCACGTGCTACAGCTAGAGCAGCAGTTGAGGAGCCACACTTCCTGAGCATATTTGGTACCTTGGCTCAGGCAGGATTGATCCTAGTTGCACCAACTACTTCTTAGGTTGGGGAAGGAGCTCAGACTCCCGCCGCCCGTACTCCAGAGTAGCGGGCTCCTGTTGATCAGGCTCTGGGTGCTATGCTAGTACAACCTGTGATCGCGGTTCAGGCTGAGGTCAGGCTAGCGTCGTTAGATGTGGAGCATAAGAGGTTAGAGAGGGTAATGAAGTATATTCCTCCTACTTTCAGTAGCACAACTTCTCAGGATTCACAGGGTTTTCTGGATCAATGTCACCGTATTTTGCGCACTATGGGCATAGTTGAGGTGAGCGGGGTTGACCTTACTACCTTCCAGCTGACGGTGTCGGCATATAGATGGTGGCACGCTTATGAGGAGAGTAGGCCAGTTGCGTCAATGCCACTCAATTGGGCTTAGTTTTCTAATCTATTTTTGAGGGAGTTTGTTCTACAGACCCTTAGGGAAACGTTGCGCATGAGGTTTGAGCAATTGCATCAGGGGACTATTACCGTGTCCGAGTATGCCATGAGGTTTAGTAAGCTATATCGTCATGCACCTACTTTAGTTTCCACAGTCAGAGAGAGTCTGTAGATTTATTGAGGGACTCAACTATGGTCTCAAATTTGGGATGGCACAGGAGCTGGAGACTGATACTCCATTCGGGTAGGTTGTCGAGATTGCCATGAGGTTAGAGAGTCTTTGAGGCTAGGAGAGGGAGGATACAGAGGCCAAGATACCTCGAGGTCCTAGAGGATTTAGTGGATTCTACTCTTCGGCTCTGACCCATCATGGCGGGGGCTCTATCAATCAGCCAGTTCAGTCCGCACTCCAGGTTACCTGTAGTGCTCCATCTAGCCAAGGACCCCAAGGTACTCGTATCAGACAACCACCTTTTATTGTACCTACTGCACGGGGTTCCTACAGTGGTTATTCGAGTCATTCAGCACAAACTTAGTACCAACAGCCACGCCTGCAGAGGGGTTGTTATAAGTGTGGTGATACTAGGCACATCCTGAGAGATTGTCCCAGACTCCAAATGGTGGACTTCATCAGAGTAATCAGGCTATGGGTTCCACTCCAGTTGCTACACCACCTGCACAGTCAGCTAGAGGTGGAGGACATGCGGGTAGAGGACGTCCTAGAGAGGCAGGTCAAGTCCGTTGTTATGCTTTTCCTAGTAGGGTCGAGGCCACCACACCAGATGATGTTATTACAAGTATGGTTCCGTTTTTTCATAGAGATGTTTCAGTTTTATTTAATCTGGGTCCTATTTATTGGTATGAGTCATCCTATCTTGCTTCATATATGGATATGTTTCATGATTCTTGTACTATGTTTATGTGTCTGCACCCGTTAGGGAATTCTACTGTGGTAGACCGTGTCTATCATTTTGATTTATTTACTATTGAGGGTTGTGAGACTAGGGTGGATTTTCTGTTACTTAATACGGTGGGTTTTGACGTGATTTCTGGATGGTTTGGCCACGACTTATGATTGAGGTGCTCTAGAGACATTTAGAGTCTATTACCTGTTGTGATTTTGTTCCATGGGATTGAGTTGTGGAATATTTTCGGGTGATGGGATGTCTATCCTATTGGTGATTCAGAGTTGAGGATGAGATCCTCCTATTTCTATGTGGATCGACATGGTAGACCGGGCTACGTGTCGCGTTGGGGTTATGTTAGGATGAGATTCTTTGTGGTTATTACGAGTGTATTTCTTCTTCCTTGTGGGATGGATTCATAGTATGGTGCTGATGGTGAGTTATATCTGTTGGACTTACTAAATAGTTCTCTCATGTTCTTCTCTTTCTATATTCAGTTACATTCGAGTTATTTCTTGTGGGAGCGGATTGCGACGTATGTGTGTAGGTAGCGTTTGGTGTGGCTTGTTGGTCGAGTGAGTGGTTATGAGTTTCTACATGTTTCTTACATCATTATCAATGTTGTGAAGGTTTGGAATAAGATTTTATTTGATATAAAGTTATCTGCCGGTACTGGATTCAGTAATGGACAATTATTATGGTCGAAGATATTGCTATGGACTTATAAGCGATGAGTCACGTCGCGTGGTTATACCTTGTGGATGTATGCAAGATCCGTTGCAGCTGGTTGGGGTCGACACAATGTGTCTATGTGGGAATCGGGTCTTTGGGGGATGCTTGGACGTTGAAATTTGGTTCTAAGGCTTATTGGTATGGGTGGAAGGAATAATCTTCAGTTGAAAGGGTGTTGTCAGGCTTATGTGGAATGAGATGACGTGGGATCACCCGTATGTATGTGTATGGTAAGTTTGTATAGTGATTTGATGGCTTTGGAATGACCCTTGGCACGTTCTAGGATGAACGTTTGTTTAAGAGGGGGAGAATATAATGATCCGGCCGGTCGTTTTGAGTATTTTAGCCCTGTTTTCCCTATTTGATGTCTTTCTTATGGGTATTTATGTATACGTGACTGTAACATCCTGTACCTTAACGTTAGGATTCATTAAAGTAATAACACATGAGTTGGAAGGTATTAAGATTATACATGAAGACATGGATATAAGACCCCGTAAGTTTGACGAATTTCGGAACTTCTATATATTGGCTTGATATGTATTTTCTTTGAAGTAAACCATTTTCGGTAAAGGTTGATAAATATGACTTTATATGGTTGTGATAAGTTTTAAGTTATATACATGACTTGTGGGAGTTTATAAATGAGATTTTATTTATTATAAGAGTAGATAGTATTTTATCATAAGAAACGTTATCCTTTTTCCGTTTAGAGAATTTATAGTACAAAAAAAAAAGAAATGTACTCTTGAGGTTAAAGTGGATTTTTTTTTGAATTTGATAAAGTATGTATTTTTTCATAAATAGTTTTATGAAATATTAGTGCGTGTAATAATTTATAAGATACCCATGATTTATTAATATTTTAATGGATATATTTAAGTCCAGCCATGTAGAGAAAAGAATTGAAAAATGAAAAAGGGAACCAATATAAATTTTGACACCTAGAAAAGATTCTTGTTCATCCTTTTTTAGTTGACTACATTTTCCTTTATCTGTTGACACGTAGCAAACATATTTTGTTTATCTTTTGTTAGGTGACACATGGCAAATATTCTTAGTCATCCATTGGTGATAATTCATGAATTATCACCAGCATATATGCACACGACAAACACATAGGGATGGGGTTCCTTATACTTAATTTTTAATCCATATCATAAATTCATTTGGGGGTGATGTAGAAAGTGGAAAGGCAAGAATGAAAGGGTGAGGGGATTTGGGAATTTTACCACCGGCTAGGAGAAAGTAGAACTCAACCAACTTCCTTTTGCTAAGGGGAGTCTATTTTCACGAAAAAAAGAAAAGAAAGTGGAGAAGCGCTCTAAAAACGAAACCATCCTTGAGCGATCGCATAGTGAAAGAATTGGTCATGGCTGTTAAAAAGAAGAGGATTTACTTCAAGTTTCTAAGCACAGACTCAAGGGGGTAGGTAATCAGTTTGACGAGCCCTCATAGTAGACGAGGTTAGTTTTCAGCGAAGGATCGGTAAGACTCTACCTCATTCGTAGTGCAACCGAGTCTATAAGTCATCGTGTCAGAGTTTTGCTACAGACTTATGGGTAGGCCGGGTCCTTGTCCCATTCGATGTTGAATACTCTAAGAGGCTTTGTAGACACGGGTTCATTATGTACAATATGTTAGAGGCCTTGACGGCTTGTGTGTATTTATGTTTTAAGTACAATGGTTCGCTGATACAGCATTCGCTCACTTACAGTTATGCATTATGTGTTGTGGCCATGTTGGCCCAGGATAGTTACAAAAAGGAATGAGTTTAGCCAACTCGGCCTATATATGTTCTAGTTTTGGTCGAACAATCATGAGTTACAGAGTGGTTCGCTCGGGCCAGTACGGCTCGGGTGCCAGCCACGCTTCCCAGGTTTGGGGTGTGACAAAGTGAGTTCAGAGCAGGTCGTGTCCTAGGGAGTCTATAAAGCGTGTCTAGTAGAGTCTCACTTATCGGTGTGTTGCGTGCCACACTTATAATTGGGAGGTTGCACGACATTTAAGAATATTCCAGATCATGCTATAGAACGACGTTATCAGATTATTCCGTTTTGTTTGAGTAAGACTACGCGATAAGCAATCGCAGAGTCTTTATCAGATCAGACGTAGCGTAGATACGTAAGTCATGTGTTAGAGCCTAGAGTTACAGTCCAACATTCGAGGACGAATGTTCCGGGGGAATATCATGTGTAACATCCCGTACCTTAACGTTAGGATTCATCAAAGTAATAACACATGAGTTGGAAGGTATTAAGATTATACATGAAGACATGGATGTAAGACCTCTATATATTGGTTTGATATGTATTTTCTTTGAAGTAAACCATTTTCGATAAAAGTTGATAAATATGACTTTATATGGTTGTGATAAGTTTTAAGTTATATAGATGACTTGTGGGAGTTTATAAATGAGGTTTTATTTATTACAAGAGTAGATAGTATTTTATCATAAGAAACGTTATCCTTTTTCCGTTTAGAGAATTTATAGTACAAAAAAAAAAAGAAATGTGCTCTTGAGATTAAAGTGGATTTTTTTTTGAATTTGATAAAGTATTTTTTTCGGTAAATATTTTTATGAAATATTAGTGTGTGTAATAATTTATAAGATACCCATAATTTATTAATATTTTAATGGATATATTTAAGTCCAGCCATGTAGAGAAAAGAATTGAATAATGAAAAAGGGAACCAATAGAAATTTTGACACCTAGAAAAGATTCTTGTTCATCCTTTTTTAGTTGACTACATTTTCCTTTATCCTTGTTGACACGTAGCAAACATATTTTTTTTAATCTTTTGTTAGGTGACACATGGCAAATATTCTTAGTCATCCATTGGTGATAATTCATGAATTATCACCAGCATATATGCACATGACAAACACATAGGGATGGGGTCCCTTACACTTAATTTTCAATCCATATCATAAATTCATTTGGGGGAGATGTAGAAAGTAGAAAGGCAAGAATGAAAGGGTGAGGGGATTTGGGAATTTCACCACCGACTAGGAGAAAGTAGAACTCAACCAACTTCCTTTTGCTAAAGGGAGTCTATTTTCACGAAAAAAAGAAAAGAAAGTGGAGAAGCGCTCTAAAAATGAAACCATCCTTGAGCGATCGCATAGTGAAAGAATTGGTCGTGGCTGTTAAAAAGAAGAGGATTTACTTCAAATTTCTAAGCACAGACTCAAGAGGGTAGGTAATCAGTTTGACGAGCCCTCATAGTAGACGAGGTTAGTTTTCAACGAAGGATCGGTAAGACTCTACCTCATTCGTAGTGCAACCGAGTCTATAAGTCATCGTGTCAGAGTTTTGCTACAGACTTATGGGTAGGCCGGGTCCTTATCCCATTCGATGTTGAATACTCTAAGAGGCTTTGTAGACACGGGTTCATTATGTACAATATGTTAGAGGCCTTGACAGCTTGTGTGTATTCATGTTTTAAGTACAATGGTTCGCTGATACAGCATTCGCTCACTTACAGTTATACATTATGTGTTGTGGCCATGTTGGCCCAGGATAGTTACAAAAAGGAATGAGTTTAGCCAACTCGGCCTATATATGTTCTAGTTTTGGTCGAACAATCATGAGTTACAGAGTGGTTCGCTCGGGCCAGTACGGCTCGGGTGCCATCCACGCCTCCCAGGTTTTTGGGGCATGACAGTGACTTACCGGGGTGATTGGTTTGGTTTCAGGGAGGTTTTAGAATGAATTGGGACACTTACTCCCAAGGTTGGAAGCTTATTTTGTAAGAGTTGATCGGAGTTTGACTTTTGTAAAGACGACTCTAAAATATAGTTTTGATGGTTCTGATAGCTTTGTATGATAATTTTGGACTTATGCGTATGTCCGAATGTGGATTTGAGGTCCGTAGGTTGATATGGTACATTTTGGCAAAAGTTGGAAAATTGAAGGTTTATAGGTTTAACCGAGAGTTGACTTTGATGGTATCAAGTTTGGATTTAATTTCGGGAGTTGGAATAGGTCCGTTGTGTCATTTGGGACTTGCATGCAAAATTTGAGATCATTCGGAGTTGTTTAGGCTTGTTTGGCGTAAGTTTTGAATTTGGAAACATGGATTAGTTCATTACGATTGAATTGCGGTCGTAGTTTTGATGTTGTTATATGTGATTTGAGGCCTCGAGTAGGCTTGTGTTATATTTCGAATTGAATGGTGATTGGATGGGGTCCTGGGGGCCGCATATGTGTTTCGAATGAGTTTCGTACCATTCCGCTCATATATGGAATTGCGGATTTTTCTGATGTTCTGTAGTTCATCGCGATAGCAGAAGGCCGATCGCGATATCGAAGTGTATTTTGGGTGGGTGATGATTTGCTCATTGCGTTCTCAAGGTGGTAGTCGCATTCACAGAGTCAGGAGGGGAGATGTTCATCATGGTTGCATCCTGTGTGTCGCAATCATGTAGAGGAATAGCTGGAAAGGGCGCCAATGGTTGGCCTTCGCATTCACATGCGAAAGGTTGCGTTCGCGTAGGTCAGTTGAGCTGAGGGGTTGCGTTTGCGGCCATCAGACCGCGTTTGCGAAGAATGATTTTTGGCACCTTATGATTTGTTATTCGCGATCACGAAGTAGGTCCTGCGATCGCGAAGAGGACCCCTAGGCAGACTTATATAGTACTCTATTTCGAGAGCTTTTGTTATTTTATCACGTTTTAAGTTATAGAGCTCAGATTTGGGCGATTTGGAAGGAGGTTTTCAAGATTTGGATTGGAGTAAGTATTCTTGACTCAGATTTGGTTATATTTCATGATTCCATCCTTGTTTTTAGCATTTATTTGATGAATCTAAGTAAGAGAAATTGGAAATTTTAGTAAAACTTATCTAAATGAAATTTGATGATTTGAAGGTCGATCTAAGGTCGGAATTGGATAAAATTAGTATGGTTGGATTCATATTTGAGTGGGTATTCGGAATTTATGAGTTTTGTCGGGATCCACGGTGTGGGGCCGGTGTTGACTTTGCATAATTGAACCAACATAGTAGCTTCATCATTTGGGCTTGTTTCCTATGATTTTTATTGATATTATTAAGTTGTTTTGACTAGATTCGAGCCATCCGAAGGTTGTTTCATATGGGAAGAGCTTATTAGTAGATTGATTTAGCTTATTGAGGTAAGTATCTTACCTAACTTTGTATGGAAGAACTTTCCCATAGTATTTGGTCTAATTGCATTATTTGTACTATGTGAACGACGTGTACATAGGGGGATGAGGGTGTACACAGGCGTATATATTGATTATGATCGGATTTGACCCGAGGTTGCTTTTATCGCTTTTTCTTGATTGGGAAGTCTTTGTTTTACGTGACTTCACTTCGGTCGTTTACTTGAGTTTATATTGCATGTTAGAGATCATGTTTCAGAATTTTAATTCCATATTTAGCCAAGTTAGGGGAACTGATACGGGTGGTTATTGTGTTATTGTTAGGGCAGAGCGATACAGATGGCTATTTATATATTGTCTAGGTGGAGCAATACAGGTAGTTATTATGATATTGTCAACGCGGTGAGAAGGGTGGTTATGTGGAAATGATATGTGATGGCCTGGAGGCATGTGTTGATGAGAAAGGGATATTCTTTCTTATACTTATGACTTCCTTGTATGTGTCATGCATATTACGTGTTTTGTTGTGTTGTTTCCAATGTGTCACTCTATGTCTCTGTTATTACTTGATGCTTTGCTGCCAAGATGGATTTTCCTATGTGGAATTATACTCTCATATTCTGTTAAATTATTGGTAACATAACAGATTAAAATAAAAGGTGGGTTTTATTATAATTTACTCTATTTGATTCTTGATAAATTTTCTCTTGAACGTGTTATTAGTGATTGGCATGAGGGTTTTGCCGTGCGGTTGTGGACCATGTTGAGGAACTAGGTTTTAGTGTGACTTATATTGCGGCACTAGGTCCTTACCGTGCGGGAGGGAGGTGGGGGTGACTTATGATGTTGTACGAGGTCTTTGTCGTGCGAGGGTAATTGATAATGTGGGCACGAGGTGCCATATGTGTACGATTCTATTGGATGGCGTGATGTTGAAATTGAGATTTAGCTGTATTAAATTGCTATCACTTGTTCTGATAAGATTTCAGCTATTGTTTCATTTTATTCTTCCTATTGCTCGTCTTTGATATTATTGCATATGTTATTTGACTAGTGAGTGTCTCAACTTGAACCTCATAACTACTCCACCGAGTTAGTCTTGATACTTACTGGGTACCGACCGTGGTATACTCATACTACACTTCTGCACATTTTGTGCAGATCTAGGTACTTTAGATCGGACTGTTCAGCAGCGAGGCATTTCATACACCGGAGACTTTAAGGTATCCCTGCATGATCCGACCGCAGGCCTCGGAGTCGCCTTCCTTGTTTCATTTCTACTGTTTATGTATTTCAGACAGTAATTGTACTTAGAGATCTTCCCGTGTATTTAGTTAGAACTTGTGATTATGTATTACTTAGGTTTGGGAAGTTATGTTGAGTATTGCTGTTTTGGCCTGTATTACTCCTATTTCCGCATTTATTTTATAAATGCACTTTCCTTTTATCATACTTTTACTGTTTTAATATATGTTAATTATTAGGCTTACCTAGTTTAGAAACTAGGTTCCATCACGACTCTTGTGGAGGATTTTGGGTCATGACAAATTCAAAGAAGGATTTAATGTAAATATTTTAGTTCATTTAAAACTTTTCATCTCTGAGCACAAATTTTAAAAATATTACATGATAAAATTATTATAATATATTTAAGTTATAAAACAAAAGTTAATATCAAATATGTAAGTTTTTAAAAATGATAAATATTAATAGCAAGTTGATCATATTATGCATATGTCTTCAAGCACGTTCACTAGGAGTCAAGCCAAGGACCTTCAAGCTGTTGGGATACATTTGATGAAGTTGGAAGATTTGAATGATCTTTTGGAGAAGCCTAATAGAGTCTTCAATTTCATCCAAATAGTATTTAAGGATGGTGGCCCAAGTTCATGTGAAGAGGCTCAATTACAAGTGGAGAGCCCAAGCACCTAAGTGTCTTTTTAGTCATTGTGTAGACTTTAGTATAAATAGAAAATATTAGGTCATCTTTCTTTTCTCAAACGATGTTGAATATTGCTATGTGTTTTGTAAGCTTGAAGTTAGACTTGTGGTTGCCTTTGAACTAGCCCTAGAATTTACAAGGGGTTTTGTCTTCCTCTTGAGGATTCTATTAGTATAGGTATTTTTGTTGATTGTATTAGGGTGATTAGGATTTAATTCTAATTCTTGCTAATATCTCATCAATATTTGTGCCTTGGTTTCCTTTCTTTATTTTCTTTCCAAGTTTCAATTCTTGTTCTTGCAAGTTGGTTGTTTCCAAGTTTTAATTTGGTTCTAGTTTTAAAAAAAAAAATGAAAAATTTTAATCCTTTTTTCAATTCATTGTTCATACACCAGTTGGCATTCTGTTGAGGTATTCAAAGATTTAAGTATCAACTGGAGATGAAAGAAGATTATCTAGCTTAGTTGATTCTATCGTGTACTGATTGAAAACAAAAGTTGAAGAATGGTAATCCCCCATTGTCAAGCTATTGGAAGCTAAGATTTTCAAAATACTTGAATGAAAATCCCAAGTTGTTGAATAATTGGGGATTGAATCAAGTGGGTTTTACTTTTTGAAGCTCAAATCGTGATTATAACTTTGATTTGGTATAAAAAAATAAAAAAATCAAACTCCCTATTGTATGAATTCATTGGAGCCGAACTACGCAGCTTAAAAATCCACAAATTTGTTCTCCATTGTTTTGCATCAGATTGGTTTGTTTGGAAAAAAAAGTTGGCAGCTGGAAGAGTCCATATCCACAAATTTGTTCTCCATTGTTTTAGACATCGAATTGGTTTGTTGGAAAGGAAAAGTTGGCTGCTGGAAGAGTCCATACCAATCAAATTTTTAAGTTTTTCTTCTTCTCAATATCTTGACTAGATTATCTAAGTATTAGTCCATATTAAGTGTTAATCTAGTTTTTTGGTGTCATTTCTTTCTTTTTTTCATTCTACTTTCTCGTGCTTTTCTCTTTTATTTCGTTGTGATTTTTTTTGGCTCAAGTTCAAATTTGCTTAAATTGTCCGTTCTTGTTAAAACATTAATTCCACTCTATCCCGTAGACGGGAGGGGCTTATTGTAAAGACTTGGATACTAGTTTGGAGGTAATTTTGAGTTTCACCTTTTGACTGGAAAAGGGCTTGAGGGAGTCAGATTAAAAAGAGAAAATTAAAAGCCAATTTTCAAGAGTGAAATACGAATGTTTGAGTGACACACAACTTGAGTTCATACACTAAGGGAGCGTCTTAGTGAGGACTTTTATAACTAACTTATTTGTTCATTTTGTTGGAAAGTTCAATATGGGTGACGGATCTTCCAACAACATGAAAACAAAATATTTGAGACCATGATAAAGAGATCTGATATGATTGATGGAAGGTTCACAAATATGGAGAATAGGATGCAAGTTCAAGAGGAATAAGCAAACTCCTTGGTGAGTGGAACTCTCCTACAACAAGGGGTTGGAACTAGTGCTTCTCCATCAACTCCTTCTACTCCTTTGGATCCTAATCTAATGCAACAAGGGATCCATGCTCAAGCTACTTATGCGCAAAGAGGGATTCCATTTAATGAAAAGCAACCCCAAAGGAAACAAAGGAGGGTCAATTCACAAAACTGCCAACTACCATAAGAAGAGCACATTAATCTTAAGGAAGAAGAAGATCATGCTCAAAATACAATGCGGAAACAAGTTTGGCAAGGTTATGGACAACCAAGATACAACCATGATGATCATGAAAGATGGTCGAACATCATCAAAATCACTCTTTCCTCTTTCAAAGGAAGTGGTGACCCGGAAGAATACTTGAATTGAATAATTAAGAGTGAAAGCATCTTCCAAGTCAATAATGTGCCTTACGTCATGAAGATCATGTATGCCATCACCCAATTTGAGGTATTTGCCTCCACTTGGTGGGAATCTTACAAGAGGAAAAGGGAGCAACGACTACTTGATCCTATTACCACTTGAGATTAAATGAAAGGTATCATGAAGAAAAGATTTGTACCGGATTACTTTTAAGAAGACATTCTTTCAAAATTCTACACTTTGAGAGTGTTGAAGAATTTTTTGAAGAGTTTGAGAAGACAAGGTTGAGAGCTAACTTTCATAATAAGAGAGGACCTTATTGTTACAATATTTCTTGCGGGGTTGAACAAGGAAGTTTCTTCTCCTATGAGTTTGCACAAATATGATTACTTAGAAGATGCTTACCAAGCGGCCTTGAGAGTTGTAAAGGGGATTAAGGGTGAGAAAAGCTACAAGTCTAAGAGCACTACTTCTTCATGGAACAAGGAAAAAAAACTTGGAAATCTTCAAGCCATTGGGACAAGCCTAAAGAGACTAAACAAGATTTCAAACCTAAGGTAGAGTATAAAGAAGGAGAATATAATGCTCAATACAAGTCTCCTACTAATATTAGGAGTCATAAGTGCCATGGCCTTGGTCATTAAATGAGAGATTGTCCAAATTGTAAAGTTATCATTACAATGGAATATTGAGGATATCAAACTAGAGATAGTGACCATGGTGAAGATGTTGAAGATAAAAGTGAAAGTGACCATGGAGAGTGTAAAGAAGAAGACCCGAAGCGCTACTTGTAGTAAGAAGACTTATGAGTGCACTTTCTAAGGAAGAACTAGATCAAAGGGAGAATCTTTTTCATGTTAGATGCAAGATTATGGGAGATGTTTGCTCAATGATAATTTTTAATGGAAGTTGTGCATGTTACGACCCAAAATCCCTCCATAAGGATTGTGATGGCACCTAGTTTCTACAACTAGATAAGCAGATCGATTACAACAGTTAAACCAACTAACATGATATTTTTAAAGCAGAGTTTAATATAAATACTGAAATAAATGTGATACAAGCCTACACGGCAATAATCACAGTAATCTCCCCGAGACTACGTAATACAGAGTCACGAACTTTACTTAGTAAATAAATAACCCAAAACAAAGTACAATACTGTTCAGATATCGAATTAACAGTATAATCAAAAGAAAAAGGACTCCAAAGGACTGCGGTGATCGACCAGCTCTACCTTGAATCCTCGCGATCAAATAAGTTAACACTGCCTGGGTCCAGAGCCTCTAACACCTGAATCTACACAAAAATATTTAGAAGCATAGCATGAGTATACCACAATCGGTACCTAGTAATGTAACGACCCAGTCGGTCATTTTGAGTATTTTAGCCTCGTTCCCATATTTATTGCCTCCTCTATGTTATATTGTAGTTATATGACTTGCCGGGGTAGTTGGTTTTGTGTATGTTTCGGAGTGAAATGGGACATAGAGTCCCTAAGTTGGAAGTTTAAGTTGAAGATGTTGACTGTAGTTTGAATTTTGTGTAAATGACTTCGGAATGGAGTTTTGTCGGTTACAATAGATCCTTATGGTGATTTTGGACTTATGAGCGTGTCCGAATATTGATTTGGAGGTCCGTAGATCGTTTCGGCTTGAATTGGCGAAAGTTAGGAGTTGAAGGTTTGAAAAGTTGAGAAGTTTGACCGGGAGTTAACTTTATTGATATCGGGGTCGGATTCCGATTTCGTAAGTTGGAATAGGCCCTTCATGTCATTTATAACTTGTGTGCAAAATTTGAGGTCAATCGTCGTTGTTTTGGTATGATTCGGCGTTAGTTTTGGAAGTCGGATGTTCATAGTTTCAATATGCTTGAATTGGGTTGCGACTCGTAGAATCGATGTTGTTTGATGTGATGTTTGACCTCGAGTAGGTCTGTTATATATTTTGGAACTTGTTGGTATATTCGGACGGGGTCCCGAATGTGAATCAGATCAAAATCAGATCATGTTGGACTTTGGTTGATTGGCTGAACCTGCTGCTGTTCTGATGTCATCACACCTGCGGAGGGTTTGGCCGCAGGTACGGACACGCAGGTTTGTGGAATTGGTCACAAATGTGGAAAAGTCTAGCCAGGCCTGGGGTCACAAAAGTGGAGGCCCTTCCGCAGGCGTGAGAGTGCAGATGCGCCCAGGTTCTGCAGGAGCGGACGCTCAGGTGCACGATTTGGCCCGCAGAAGCAAAATTTTATGATCCTAGTAGGAAATGCACATATGATTGATTTTTCGCAGGTGCGGGTTGCAGGTGTGACAGTTTGGCTCGCAGAAGCGAAAATCGCTGGGCAATAGTGTTAAGAGAATTTCAACCAGGGTTTCATCTCATTTTCCATCTTTGGGCCTAGAGAGCTCTGTTTGTGGCGATATTTCGAGGAATTTTCAAGGAAATCATCGGGTTAAGTGATTCTAGCTCGGATTTGGCTATATTACATGAATCCATCGTTATTTTTGTCATTTAATTAGTGATTTGAGTTGGAAAATTTGGGGAAAATTGTGAAACTTCTTAGACTAAATTTTGGGGATTTGAAAGGTGATTTGAAGTCGGATTTGAGTAATTCTTGTATGGTTGGACTCGTTATCGAATGGTATTCGAATTTGACATATTTGGCTGGGTTTTGAGATACGGGCCCGAGTTTGACTTTTTATTTCTCTTTAAAGATTGCAACTTTATTGTTCGGAATAGCTTCCTATAGTTTATATTTATGATATGCAGTTATTTTGGATAGATTCGAGCCGTTCAGAGTTAGATAATCACGAAAAATGCTTACTAGTGGATTGAGTTAGCGTGTTTTGAAGTAAGTGACTTGCCTAACTTTATGTGGGGGAATTACCCCTTAGAATTGGTGTTGTTTTGCGTTAATTGTGATATGTGGAAGCCGTGTACGCAAGGTGACGAGTGTGTAAACGGGCTAAATATGATAATTGGCCGGTTTTAGCTATGTAGATTCCTTTCATGCCTTTAATTGAGTTATCATAATATGTTATATTCATCATCATTAGTCTATCTTCACATGCTTTACTTGTCATTGTTAATACTTGTGTTAACTCTTACTTGCTAATTGTTTTTATATGTTTAGTTGAAATTATTGTTCACTCTATTCCTTATTCATTATTTAACCATTGAGTCCCTTACTTGAAGTTGCTATTTCTCGGAATATCTTATTGTGGGGTTTGGTATTGAGTTATAAAGGCCGTAATTCACATTGAGGCAAAGTTGTAAATTGTTGAAATACCATTCTTGTGGAGTTATTCACTTTTGGTTACTATAGTTCAGATTCTTGTGCATGATATGAGACTATGAGGCGTTACCTCAGTAGTGATTCTTGTTGATACTTTTCTATTACATCACTCGTGTTTTAGTTGCTTTGTTTCCTTGGCATATTATTCCTTGTTTTCTTCCGTGATGCCTTAATTGCCTTAGTTCAGTGTAGTTATTCTTGGTATATTTCTTCATTATCTCATTTCCATTGTTTATCATTATCACACTGTCATATACCTGTTTAGTTTTCTTATTTATTCCAGTAGGGCCTTGACCTGACCTCGTCACTACTCTACCGAGGTTAGGCTTGGCACTTACTTGGTACCATTGTGGTGTACTCATGCTATATTTCTGCACATCATTTTGTGCAGATCCAGGTACCTCTTACCAGCTCAGGCACCAGTGAGTCGAGTTCGGATTTGGAGACTTCAAGGCATACCTGCTGGCGTCCGCAGGCCTCGGAGTCACCCTCTATCTAGTTCTATTTCATTTCTCCCTTTTTCACTTTTTATAGATACTGTTGTATAGGGATGTTCAATATACTCTTGTAGAGCTTGTGACTTGATATCACCGGATTTTTGGAGTTTGTTTCTGTTGAGTTGCGGAGTTCGTTTATGATAGCTGTTGAGTTATTTGAGAGTTTTATCATTACCTCATTTAATTTTGCATGTATGATAGGCTTACCTAGTTTTAGAGACTAGGTTCCATCACGACATCCTACAGAGGGAAATTGGGGTGGTGACAAGTAAGTGTCAAGACTAACCTCGATGGAGCAGTGTCGAGGTACAAGTCAAGACACTTACTAGACATAATAACCTATGAAGTATATCAGTATAAAGCTAATAATGGGAGCAAGAAACAGTAAATGGAAACAAGGAATAAATATGTGATAAAACAGTAAAGTAATCAATACACCATTAAAGTACTAGTGAAACCAAATAAGGAAAATAAATAATGTAGATGACCAATTTCGACCCTCCCCTTTAAAAATTAACTATTTATACTTAATAATTTGCAATAAATGTGGTAAAAATATTTTCTAATCAATTATACCTATTTTCATATAAATATAATAGGAAATTAGTAATTAATAGTGTTAAATTAATAATTTAGTATTAAATATTTATAAAATATATTACCCTTACTATTTTAAAATTATTCAAATAACTTCTATATTTTGATACACAAGTTTTATAATTAATTTAACAAATTAATCCTCGATTTTTAATTAACTCTCTTATTATTTAAATTAATCCAAAATTAGCTTCATAATTTGGTAAATAAAGTGTTTTAATAAATAATCAATTAATTACAGCAATTTATAGTGTATTTGATGATTATATTTGTATCACATTTAATTATAATTAATTAAGTATAATTAAGTTAATTTTTAAAGGGATTAAAAGGCTAAAATGCTACAATTGCAAATGCCTAATTAAACCTAATGTGGCTATTTGATTAATTAAAACCATCCCAAAGCATTGGCCTAAAGCCACCTAACCCGATCCAAAATTACCACCTCCATTCCACTTTGGCAATCCGCTCCAACACCTCAGAACCAATCAAATCATGACGCGTCACCCCTCAATCTCACTCACAAAATAAACACAAACGATCTGGGCCGTCGATCTAAATCATTGACGCTCCACATTTATTCCTACTTTCATTTTTATCTTAGACCTCCCATCAGATATTATCTCAGTCGTTGGATCACACAGATCCAACAGTTTCCGTATTTCCTGAAAAAATATTTTCTTTACACCATATGACCTGAATTATCAGAGCCGTTGATCAAATGATCCAACGGCCCAGATCCCATCTCCCATTTTTAACCAAAGACCACCCCAAAAACCCTAATTATTCCCTCTCAAGATGGGTCGCCCCTCTTTCCCAAAACTCTCTTTATTCTCTCAACCTCCCCACACCCATCAGTCCCAAATCCTTGCACAAATCGGTGTAAGGTCACAAAAATAAACCTCAAACACTTAATCTGCCTCCTATGTCCGCGAATCCCGCCTGATCATTTCCTCTTTCTTCACTAAATTCGAAATACATATATCTGAAACCCTAGTCTCAAAGACGAAACTTCAAATCGTCCGATTTCTCTTATGTGCTTTCGAATCAAAGCATGAATGAAGATTTTCTCTGGCTTCATCATTGTTATTCGATGTTCATAGGTCAAACGCAGTGACCTCTGGACATTGAAGCCTTGACCGATGCTTTTTCACTTTCAACGGTCGATTCACTCCACTCCCGCGCCTAGGTAAATTTCTTTGATGGTTTTCCCTCTGTTTTCTCTGATTTCACCCGCTTTGCTATCATCACTCGACAATCTTCATCTTCCACTATTGATTTGAATTTTGCCAGAACCCTAAGGCATTGAAGGCTACTATAAATAGGAGCCTTAATTACCCTCACCTAACATCACCAAGAACACCTAACGATACCTAACAGAGATAGATATATATCAATACACTCGAAAAATTAAAAATTTAAAACTTCTTTTTCTCAGTCTAGTAGTTTCTCCTAACTTCTCTTTTCTTCTTTTATTTATGTTAGAGCTTTAATCTATGTGTGTGGGGTTTTGGATTCCTAAACGGCTAAGAAAGAAGCTCTTGTATGGTTTGCTGCTCTGTAGAAGGTCAGTACACACTGACCCTCCCTCTATTCTTTGATCATTTGTGTTGTTTTGTGTTTGTAATGTTCTCTATATTTATTGCCTTCGTTTATTATATGTGTTAATAGTTTGTGACTGATTATTATGTTCTATTTTTCCCATGCCACTTGATTATCTGAATTAATGATCTCTTGATGTTTGTGATTATCCTAGTACTGTTGATTACTCTGTGTTAATGAATTTCATGACTTAACTCGATAAATGCTTCTTATAATGAATATATTAATCCACAGTGAACTTTTGTATTTAGCCTAAAAGTCTTTGACGATTGTATGTGTAACGACCCAACCGGTCATTTTGAGTTCTAGTACGTCATTCAGCGGTTTGAGGCCTTGAGTAGTTTCAGTACAGGTATATTGACTTGTACGTGTGGCCGGAATTGAATTTCGGAAAGTTCGGAGTTGATTTGGAAGAAAAATTCTAGTTTCGAAAGCTTTAAGTTGGAAGAATTGACTAAGATTGGACTTTTGAGTAAACGACCTCGGAATCGGGATTTGAAGGTTCCAATAGGTTCGTATGATGATTTCGGACTAGGGCGTATGTTTGGGTTGAGTATCGGATCACCCGGGGGTGTTTCGGCGCTTATTATGAAAGGTTGGTATTTTTAAAAGTTTAAGAAATTCTTAAGTTTGACTTGAAGTGGATTTTAATGTTACCAATATCCTTTTGGGATTTTGGGCCTTGGAATAGCTTCGTTATGTCATTTATGACTTGTGTGGAAATTTGGGGTCAATCGGACTTGATTTGGTAGGTTTCGGCGTCGTATGTAGAAGTTTAAAGTTCTAAAGTTCATTAAGCTTAAATTGGGGTGCGATTCATGGTTTTAGCATTGTTCGATGTGATTTAAAGGCTCGACTAAGTTCGTATGATGTTTTAGAACTGGTTGGTATTTTTGGTCGAGGTCCCGAGTGTCTCGGGTGGATTCCGGGTGGTTAACAGAATGAATTTGGCCTTATGGAATTGCTGGTGGCAGCACATCTGGTGTAACCGCACCTGCGAGGTTTTGGCCGCAGGTGTGGATCCGCAGAAGCGGCCAAGGGGTCGTAAAAGCGGTCTTGGGGTAGCTGGGCGAAGGGCTGCAGATGCAAAGTTGGGGGCGCAGATGCGCATCCATAGAAGTGGTGAAGGCATCGCAGAAGCGGGACTAGGCCTTTGGCGCTGGACCGCATGAGCGGTCAAGGCTTCGCAGACGCGAGACTGCAAGAGCGATTTTCTATCCGCAGAAGCGGACTTGGCTAGGCTTATGAAAAACCGCACTTGCAATGGGAATGTCCGCAGGTGTAGAGCCGCAAAAGAGGCTAAAAGGCCGCAGAAGCGGAAGGTCGTCTGGGCAAATTATTTTAAATCGAGATTTTTGCTCTTTTCACTCATTTCACTCTTGATTTGGGCGATTTTGGAGAGCTTCAAGGGGAGGTTTTCATCATCTATGTCAAGGTAAGTGATTCCCACACATTGTGAGTTAAATACATGGTTATGTATAGATTTAAACTTGGAAATTAGTAGAAATTTGGGATTTTGAAGAAAAACCTAGAAATTGGTATTTTTGGATTTTGACCACGAAATTGGACATGGAATTTGGAATAGGTTATATATTATACTTCATGGTGTTATGGGTAAAGTCTACCTTCGAAAGTTTTCGGAATCCGGGCACGTAGGCCCGAGGTTGATTTTATAGACGTTTCGAGCGGAGTTGGGAATTTGTTTAAATTGGTTAATTTTGGGTATTAGAGTATCTTTGGATTGGTTTGCACATTATTTTGAATAGTTTTGGATCGACAGGCATCGGTTTGTGGTGTTAGAGAAAATTTGGTGTCGGTTATGGAACTTCGGAGCGAGGTAAGTCTCCTGTCTAACTCTGTGAGGGGGAAACTACAACTAGGTGATGTATTTATTGTGTGCTACTTGTTGCTGGGGCTACGTATGCACGAGGTGACGAGGGTCTGTACGTAGCTAGATTCATGTTATGTTCGGGTAGACTTAGGTTCCCGCCATGCTATAATTGTACTATTTGAGTTGTCTCCGGCCTATTAAATTCCCTTATTTTACGTTGCGACTTGAGACTAGACTTGCGTATAGTGATAGACTCGATATGGTAGAGATTCAACAGGCTTCACGATTAGCCGCGAAATGATTGTACTCCTTTTACGAATTTCTTTCGCGTATTGTGTTTCACCGAAAGGTTTTACCTTAATATATATATAACTCATATGTCTATTCGTGAGTGGGGTCAAGGACCCGTCAAAGCTTCCTATTCTAATAGGATCGGGCCGTTCGCCTCAACAGGATAGATACATCTATGGTTTGTGCCGTTCGACCCTCGGCTGTGCGCACACTATAATGGGATTGGGTCATTCGCCTCAACAGGATTATGTACAACACTCTCATGGGAGCGGATCGTTCGCCTCGGCAATAAAATAGATGTATATATGGTTTGGAAATGTTATGATATATCGGGCCGTACGCCTCGGCATTTCTATAAAATACTTTTATGAAATTGTGCGTAATAATTGGCAAGAAGCCAGCATATCTGTAAGTTTTTCCTGATTAACGTGACGACCTATCTGGTAAGGTCCATTATTTATACTCCGATTGAGGAGGTAGCTACTAGCTTAGAGTTTGAGTTATTGCTGAGAGGAGGATTGTACCACGTGTTATACTTGTTACTTTGGTTACTTTTACTAATTTACGTCGGTTTACTTCTACTGTATCTGTCTCATTGGACCACTAGTAAGTGTTGATGTTGACCCCTCGTCATTACTTCTCTAGGGTTAGGCTAGATACTTACTGGTTACACGTTGATTTACGTACTCATACTATACTTGCTGCACTTTTTATGCATGTACTTATATGTCTGATGGTCTTTTGGGCGCAACGATGCGGCTATTGCAGAGACTTTACCGTGAGCTGCATTTCATGTCACGCTTTGCAGCCTACAGAGTCCCTATCAGAGTTATTTATATTTTTCCTGTCTAATTTGTATTCTAGACAGATGTTGTATTTTATTATACTTCCTAGTTGATGCTCATGCACTTGTGACACCGGATTTTGGAGGTTTCCTTAAGAGTACTCATTATGGTGGTTCGTGTAAACATTTTTATTCACTCTGTAAACTCTATTTTATACTGTTCAATTTAGGAAAATTATGATTTCAAATACTGAAATGAGTAGTTAAATTGACAAATTACTGTTAGCTTGCCTGACGGCGGTGTTAGGCACCACCACGATCCTTAACGGATTTTGGGTCGTGACACTATGAATATTTTTCTAGCTGTAGCTAATCTAATTGAACAATGTTTTAGACCCTTTGTTGTCTTGTTAAGAGCTCATTGTTGTTGCAATATAGTGACTCACATCATGGTATTCCTTTTACACATAATCTCTCTGTTTAGTTGAAGCCATGCATGTTGTACGCACTTAAGAAAGTTTATATGTCCTATAATTTGAACTTCTCTAATTAACACATTAGCTTAGTTATCATGTTATCTGCTCACCTGATGTGTCCTGTGATTCTGAAATTCTGTAAGAACCTCATTGTATATAGGTTTGAGTAATCTTAGTAAACCTTCATATTTGCGTTTGTTCACTAATGTTTGTGAATCCTTGCATATGTTTTATCTAAGGAAGTTCATGCTTTTACTACTATGTCCTTCATATGAAACAATTTTGCCAAAGATGAGATTGAATCCTGCCAGCCTTAATAATCTGGCACGTTTGAGTGATATAAAATGAGGAATTTACTGTTGTCACTTATGAGTTTAAACAAATCCATCCATACTTGTTTACCCTGTTAACAATAATATTGTCCCATATTTGGTTGATGTCCTTTATTTGAAGAGACTTAGATATGAATCTGAATGCAAATTAAGAATATGATAGACTAGTGATTATTCTACCAAACTTGGATTAGATTAAGACTGACTATCTGGCCTTTTGATGTCTTTACTTGGTTGAACAAAGCTGTTAGTATAGGTCTTTAGTGTAGAAAGGGCCTTAATCATTTACATGCTCATTCTTGGCTGTTCTGAATACTACTGCAATGACTGTTGATATTCTGTAGACTTAGATAAAGGTCCTAAAATGTTATCCCAGTAGAAGTAATAAGATTCGTGCTTGTGTCTTCTCTTATCATTAACAGACCACTCAATTAGGTCCCCTAAGCTTGGATTAGTTTGCTATAATTCCCCTTCTGTAATATTTTTGTGACAGCCTCTTTGAATATTTTGATGTGTAAGAATGGCCATTTATACTATAAGTGCATGCAATAGTTTGCCTCCTTGTGTTTAGATTCTGATTCTAAGGTTAATAGTGTAATCCTAAGGTGTTCATGTCTCTGCACTTTGATGATGTTCCATGTAGCTTCTAAACTTCTGTGTACTTGAACCCTTTGTGTTTACTGCTCCTATCATGTTAATTACTAAAGTAAATACCCCATTTGTAACTAAACCTTTGGGAAAGAGTGAGTGTGAGTGATTAAGGGTATTTGGGGTGGGACCTAGTTTGTGGTTAAGATGGCCTTCCCTGATACAGGCACTGCTCGAGGTCCCTAAGACCCTTGTGAACTCTGAAGTGCCAGGGATCCAAAGAGTATATTTCCCATGAATAAGGTTTTGCCCTAAGCCTTTAATTATTGACTCTTATTAATCCTCCCATGATTAATTCAAAAGGATTTGCTTTCACAGTATTCTTTAATTTCGTTTATGTGCTATATTTTTACTTTGATGGGCCTCATACTGATTTCACTAATGGTTTTATTTATCTTTTATGTACATGATTGAACTGGGTCTGCTCATTTCTTTGGAACTCAGGCCCAAGTTCCAGCTTAGGATGCTCTTTCCTGCCTTGAACGAAGTCTGCCGCTGCTATGCATAAAGTCTGCTGGGCCTAAATGTTCCTTGGCCCAATATCGAGTCCAGTTTCTCTTCCCTTCTCGCTTTAGATAATAATCTCTCTCTCTCTCTCTCTCTCTCTCTCTCTCTCTCTCTCTCTCTCTCTATATATATATATATATATATATATATATATATATATATATATATATATATATATAGATGCTTATGTTGTATATTTGATAATTCTAAGAACCTAGGCAAACCATGGCCCATAAGTAAATAAAATAGAAGAATCACAGTTTATACTATGTTCACTATAAAACTTCGATACTTTGGTCACTTATTTTTCTTATACAAGATTTCATTTCTGTTAACGCTAGCGACTATTTAATGAAGCTTTTTGAAGTTTTAAAATAGACTTGCAAGCGAAACAACCATTCTTGAAAGAAAATCACAATACACAAGGCCAATTTTCAAGAAAGAGAACCAGACATGGTATTGCAATTGCAAACTAAAATGAGTTTCCAAAATTCAACTTCAAATAAATTCTTAAGAAAGGTATATGTATCCCGATTTAAGACATACACATATTTCTAAATGACCTTTATCTCATTAAGTCATACGGATAGTCACATTTTAAAAAGAGATAAAGTATTCAAATCTTTTCCCAAACATAAAAATCTTTTACAAAGCTTTTCTTAACTCTTTAGGCAGAGATATTTTTAGATTGTTTTAACTCCAAAGTGAAGCAATGGTGGAGAAACATTCGCCGGGATCATGGAGATGAGATCAGAACGCACTTGGGAGAGTTGACCGCTTTGATGAACATTCGGGTTGACAAAGTCCTTACCAGGCTGCTAATAGAATTCTGGGACCCAGCTAAGGTAGTTTTCAAGTTCGTCGATTGTAAATTGGCACCAACATTGGAGGAAATTACTAGCTTCACGGAGTTTCCGTTTGCTAGGAGAAAACTGATACTTTCAGTTATCATGCTTGACTATAGGTTCCTTCATGCTTTGGGCTTGACAAACAACTGAAATTTGAGAAATGTTGAAGACGAATGGGTGATCTTGGACCAACTATTAAATAGATTCGGACATTGGTATAGTTACGAGTGGCATTTGGAGGAGTTTCAATGCAATCAAGCAACCTGGGAAAGTCTCCGCCCCCTAACCTTCTCTCTGGCATTGTTGGGATTACTAGTCTTCCCACAATGAAAAGGGTCTTGGTAACTTTTCGAGGGATTCTACAAGTTACCCTGGTCCCCATGATATTAGCTGAAACACTCCGAGCACTGTCAGCATGTTCCAGAGGATATGACTTTTCAAAGGCTGCAACCTACTACTCTAGATATGGGCCACGAAAGATTTCTTTTGGAAAGGGCCATCCATTGATTAATTCGTGGGCATCAATAACATGATCAGGAGCCACAACGAGAGAATGAGATACTAGGTCACCCCGCATGGGCAAGAGGAGTGGAGAGACATGCTGACCCATCTGATTGGAGAATGGGTGAACTAGAAGCTTTCAAGGTTAAGTGGCAGGGTAATGAGCCACGAAAAATACTTCATCGAGTTAGTGGGACTTGAAGGAATTCAGCCATATGCACTTATGCGGGTTCTAAGGCAATTTGGTCTGATCCAAGACGTGCCCCTCTTGTTGCGAAAAACTTTATATGAAGATGACTGCAACGGGCAAATTCCAATCCCAACGGTGAGGAGACTTCAAGATGAGTGGAATAACTTAATCATGATGCAATTGGGTCAAAATTCATAGTGTACGCCTGAATACTTCGTGTGGATCAATGAAGAGGATAAGTTGGCCAGGCCTAGCAGAGAAGGTTGACCAGGTTGGCGTATGCAACATCCTCCCTACAAATATACCACGAGATTCTGCAACACTATCTCGTCACTATCGCCATGCATCAACAGGTGGTTCTAGGGTCGGTCGACCACATGTTGTCGCCGCTAGAGGATGACAACCATATGATCGAGGACATACAGATTGAATCAGAAATAGAAACGGAAGAGGATCCCGAAGAAGAGCCTGAGTACAACAACGGCGAGAAGGAAGAGGTCGAAGAGGACCCCGAGGAGGTGCCTGACGGGGAAAGCTTCGGAGGTGACCTCGGGGATGATTATTAGCGACTGGTTGATTTAATTTTATCTTGTACCCCTTTTATTTCCCTAAGGGTGAGCCTATAAGCCCATGCATCTTTTGGGAATGTTGAAAGACAATGTTGTAACCATCGCTCCCATCTATTGTAACCCAAAGCCTATCAATGAAAACCAAAGTTTTCTTCGAAACTAAATGTGTCAAAATCTGATTGTTCGTCAAACATTCGCGACATAGGCCTATCTCCGCAAAGAGAGGTCCCTCGCATCTTAGGAAACACGCTTATTTGAATTCGTGAATTAATTGCTCTATGTGCTCATATTTGTGCAATCTCTGAAACTAATTTTTACCTTTCCTTATTTTCTCGCTTTATTTATTTATTTATTTTTATCCCCCAAAAATAGAGGTTGGTTTGTGTTGATACGTAAAACTGGTTGCGCCACCATACAATTTACAACCGACGACCTGGCCGGAAATGCTCTAGTAGTAGCCAGCAATCCAGGACAATCGCGGGAAAAGAATGATACCCAAAATGATGAGAACGTTGCCAGAATGGCGCAAGCAATGGAGTCACTAAGAGAAGAAGTACAACATATATGGGAGATGGCACACTTGGCTATGACGACGCTTCCGCAACCACCCCGCTTCCCTTTATTTGATTCAATCCCTGATCATTTTCCTTCAACCACCCAACAAACAAACAGTACCCCAACCACAGTCACTATAAATCCCACAACCCAAGTTATACCACCAGTAACCCCCGCAAATCCTCCTATACATACACCTTATGTCCCGAATTATGTCAGTCACCATAAAAACCACCCATCACCACTAACTTAGTTCACACCCCTCCTCGTGACAACGTCACTTTTTCCAACAATCAGACCCGGCACATACCGCCACACATAAGCAGTATGTTCCACCTGTATATGCCACATCAGAACCTACCTTTATCGTGCCCTTCATGGTCAGAGTGCCATATGAGATCGATCAATACGCTGAGATGGAAAAAGAAGCAAAGTAGAAGGAGGAGGAGTTAGTTTCAAAACAACTGCGAGTGTTGAGAAAGCAGATGAAGAATCTTCAGGTTGCTAGAGGGAGCGAGAGCCTGATTATGAGGACTTGTGTATACATCCTGATGTCGACATGCCAGTAGGGTATAAGCCTCCAAAGTTTGACATCTTCGACGGAACGGGTGATCCCCATGCGCATTTGAGGGCCTACTGTGACAAATTGGTCGAGGTAGAAAAAAATGAAAAGCTGAGAATGAAGTTATTTATAAGGAGACTGACGGGAGAAGCGCTCACTTGGTATACCCGCCAGGACCCCAGGAATAGGAGAGAATGGAAAGACATGGCCGAGGATTTTATGAACCATTTTCGATTTAATACCGAGATCACTCCAGATAGGTTCAACTTACTGAATTTGCAGAAGAAACCCTCGGAGTCATTTCAAGAGTACGCTCGCCGCTGGAGATCGAAAGCTGCTAGGACCCAAACCCCGCTAGACGATAATGAGCTAACCAAGTATTTCATCAGGGCCCAAAAGGGGATTTATTTTGAAAATATGATGAGTATGTCGGGTCAGAAATTTCCCGAGCTGGTTAAGATGGGAGACTTCCTAGAAGAAGGTATCAAATCAGGCAAAATACAGTCAATGGCGCTGCAAGATGCCAGCAAAGCAATACAATCTGGTTCCATAGGCAGTGGGATGAAGAAGAAGGAGAAAGTAACAACAATTGTTCCCTACTATCAGTCCAGTCCTCCCTGCAGAAACAACTCCTACCCCATGAACACCATCCCTCACATCAACCCACCTACGCCCCAGTATACAACACCCAACCGTATTACAATGCTCAACCTCAATACAACCCACCTCGAGCCCATATAAATCCAAACCTCCTATGACCATATGGCCCAGTCCAAACCACCACCCATCAAAATAGACCGACCCACCTATGCACCCCGAGCACACCCAAATTTTGAAGAAAGAAATCCTAGAAACTACACTCCGATCGCTGAACCTTTATCCTAGTTGTTTGAAAGGCTGAAGAGAGCCAGATTAATATACTCAATGGAAGGGAGAATTCCTGACCAACCTTCCAAATATTTTGATGCAACCAAGCATTGTTCCTATCATTCGGGTGTTCCTTGACATGATACTGAGGACTTCTATAGACTGAAGAATGAGATCGAGTTGTTAATCAAGAGTGGAGCCATCCAGTTTACCCCGTCTCCACCAAATGTAAATCGAAACCCATTGCCAAACCATAGAAATCAGGGAGCCAATATGATTGCACTGGACGAGGATTATGATCTGAAGGGGACCATTGTCACTACTGGGAATGCCGAAGATGCAAGAGTGCCACCCCGAAAGACCCAATTGATCAATGTATATTTGAAACCTCCTGTGATGGTCCAAACATATCAATGACAGTCCACTGTCGCCGTCAATAATGAGGAAATTCGAGAATACAAAATAGTTTCGTGGACGTACCAGCAGAAAGGAAAGGATAAAATGACAGACTCCGCAACTGCTCATGGGATGGCCAGGTCAAGAAGGTGATACGCTCCAGAAGAGGTAAACCAAGGTGACCCAAGTAGAGAACAGAATCAAAGAAGAAACATAACAGATGCCGAGGTGGTGTAGTTTTGGAGGAAGATGCCAGTTAAAGATTATTCCGTGTAGGAACAGTTGAGGAAGACCCCTGCTCACATATCGATTATGGACTTGATGATGAGCTCTGACAGTCATAGGGATGCTCTGGCAAATTCAACATTCTACCAGCCCATTATGGTCATAGGCTCAATATCATAATCCGTCTGGTGTGGTCGCATGCATAACAGTACAATCCGCCCGGCGTGGTCACATGCATAACAACACAATTTGCCCGGCGTGGTCACAGGAATAACAATACAATCCGCCCGGTGTGGTCACATGCATAATAACACAATTCTCCCGTCGTAGTCACAGGCATAACAACATAATCCGCCTCTCGTGTTCACAGGAATCCAGTCCAAATCATATCACACAGGAGCAAAATATACAAGAATTCATGTATATGATGAATGAATAACAAATCTCATACTCCTAGACTGGTATAAATGACATGTTAAAGTGTAGGCATGTGCAAAGTGTACTATCATAGCTCAAATCAGCAATTTCATCATAGAAATAGCAATTATCAAGTTTATTTAGAGAATTAGCCTCTATGTTACCTCAAACATGGTTCAAATAGTTCACAACAAGGTTACAAATATGAGAAATATTATAGCTTAAAGCTTAACAGTCAATTCTAGGCATATCATAGCCTAAGCACTATCCCGAACTTTGATAAATACCCTGGTGCTCGCACATGGGCTCAAACCCTACACATATGCGCACCCATAACATATGGCTATCACAAATAATAACCAAGTTTAGGTAAGATACTTAACTCAAGAAAGCAAAATCACTCCTCTAACAAGCCCTTCCCGTGCGTATCAATCTCTGGACGACTCGAATCTAGCCAAAATAACTTAATACTATCAATAATAGCCATAGGAAACAATTCCAAAAGATAAAGCTAAAGTCTTGAATCAAATACGCAAAGTCAACCAAAACATTCAACCCCGGAACCCGCAAAAATTCACAAATTCCAAACACTCATTAAATTACGAGTCCAACCATACTAATTTCATCCAATTCCCGTTCACAAATCGACCCTCATATCACCAAATCTCACTCTCCAATACCATGGTCTAAAATCCGCAAATTTCACTTCAAATTCACATAAACAAGGTGTAATAATCAATGGGTAATGAATATTTATCAACAAAAGTGATTAAACTTCACATACCTCTTCAATTGTAGCAAAACCCCTCTCAAAAATTGCCATTATCCGAGTTCCAAATCTCCCAAAATGAGAAAACACTCTAACCCTTCGAATATAAGAACCTACCAGTGATCTCGCACCTGCGCCCCAAATGTCCGCTTCTGCGGTAAAAAACGTGCATCTGCGCACTTTACTTAAGTCCCGACCTACCACTTCTGCGGTCCAATTACCACTTCTATGGGTCCGCACCTACGTAACCCTTCTACATCTGCTGTCCTAGCTCTGCCAACCTTTCTCCACTCCTGCGACCCCTTATCTGCATCTGCGAACTCGCAGATGCAGTTGATCCTTCGCACATGCGACCTTCACTAGCCCCAGCCGAACACGCACCTGCGATCCAAGGTCCGCACCTGCGGAATTCCCCTGGAGCTTCCCTCTTCGCTTCTGCAACCCTTCAGCCGCACCTCCGGCTCCGCATCTGCGGCCAAGCCACGAGAAACCATAAACCTTCAGAATTAATCACCAAGTCCAAAATGATCCATTAACCATCCGAAACACCCTTGAGGCCCCCGGGACCCCATTCAAATATACCAACAAGTCCTAATACAAAATATAAACTTAGTCAAAGCCTCAAATCACATCAAACAACATCAAAATCATGAATCATACCCCAATTCAAGCCTAATGAAACTAATGAACTTCTAACTTCTAAAACTCATGTTGAACCATACCAAATCATCTCCGAATGACCTCAAATTTTGCATACAAGTCCCAAATGACACAAAGGACCTATTCTAACTCCCAAAACCAAAATTCAAACCCGATATCAACAAAGGCAACTCTCGGTCAAACCTCTCAACCTTCCAAAACTTCAACTTTTGCCAAAAAATATCAAATCAACTTACGGACCTCCAAATCAACATTCGGACATATGCCTAAGTTATAAATCACCATAAGAAGCTATCAGAACCATCAAGACTCTATTTCGGAGTCGTCTACACAAAAATCAAACTCTTGTCAACTCTTTCAACTTAAGCCTCCAACCTTGAGACTAAGTGTACCAATTCACTCCGAAACCTTCCCGAAACCAATCCCAAACACCCCAGCAAGTCACATAGCCACAAATGAACATAGGAGAAGCAATAAACAGAAGAACGAGGCTACAATACAGAAAATGACCGATCGGCTCGTTACATTATCCCCCTCTTAAACAAACGTTCGTCCTAGAACGGGTCTAGAATCATACATGGAGTCTCAAATAGGTGTGGATAACTGCTCTGTATCTACCGCTAGGTCTCCCAAGTAGTCTCCTCGATCGGCTGACCTCTCTAACAAACTTTCACTGATGCAATATTCTTCGACCTCAACTTTCGAACCTCCGAGTCCAAAATAGCCACCGGCTCCACATCATAAGTCAAATCCCCATTCAGTTGTACCGTGTTGAAGCTGTACCCACCATATATGCAACGTCACAAATCTTCCTATTAGCAAAAATCTTTTGCATGGACTGTGTTGTACGAAGCCGCTCCAAGATCACCTTCACCTTCTCTAAGGCATCACGGGAAAAATTAGTGCCCAACAACCTAACCTCCCCAGTCTTAAACCAACCGATTGGCTAACGACATATCCTCCCATATAAGGCTTCATAAGAAGCCATCTGGATACTCGACTGGAAGCTGTTGTTGTAGGCGAAATTTACTAACGGAAGAAACTGATCCCAAGAATCACCAAAATCCATAACACAGGCACGTAACATATCCTCCAAGATCTAAATAGTACGCTCGGACTGCCCATCTATATGAGGGTGGAATGATGTACTCAATTCAACTCGTGTGCCCAACATTCGCTGCACTGCTCTCCAAAACTGCGGTGTGAACTGCGTGCCTCAGTCAAAAATGATGGAAATAGGCACGCCATGAAAGCAGATAATCTCCCATATGTAAATATGAGCCAACCGCGCTACAGAATAGAAGTCACCAATGGAATGAAGTGTGCAAACTTGGTCAACCGGTCCATAATCACCCAGATTGCGTCATATTTCTTCAAGGTTCGGGGCAAGCCCATCACAAAATCCTTATTGATGCGCTTCCATTTCCACTTTGGTATCTCCAATCTCTGAATCAACCCTCCGAATTTCTGATGCTCATACTTCACCTATTGACAATCAAACACCGAGAGACATAAGCAACTATATCTTTTCATTCTTCGCCACCAATAGTGTTGTTTAAAGTCATGGTACATCTTGTGACATCTAGATGAATGGAATAGCGCGAGCTGTGAGCCTCCTCAAGGATCAAATCTCTCAACCCATCAATATTTGGAACACAAATTCGGCGTTGAAGCAGCATAACACTATCATCATCAATCATAACCTCCTTAGCACTGCCATGGTGCACCATATCCTTCAACACCAACAAGTGAGGATCATCAAACTAGAGAGCCTTGCTCCGACCACGATGATTGTTCCACAATAGAAGTAAGAACACGGTTGGGCTACGAAACATCCAGTCTCACAAACTGATTGGCCAAGGCCTGAGCATCCATGGCTAATGGCCTCTCAGCTACTGGTAAATATGCCAAACTGCCCATACTCTCCACCTTCGTACTCAATGCATCGGCCACCATATTGGCCTTCCCTGAATGATATAATATGGTGATATCATAGTCTTTTAGAAACTCTAACCATCTCATCTACCGCAAATTAAGATCCTTCTGTTTGAACAAGTGCTAGAGACTCCGATGCTCGGTATAGACCTCAAAATGAACACCGTACATATAGTGCCTCTAAATCTTCAATGAGTGAACAATAGCTGCCAACTCTAAGTCATCCATAGGGTAATTCTTTTCATGAACCTTCAACTATTGAGATATGTAGGCAATTACCCTACTATCCTGCATCAACACTGCGCCAAGCCCAATACACGATGCATCACAATACACGGTGTAAGATCTCGAACATATAGGAAACACCAACAGGGTTGTAGTCAATGCAGTCGTGAGCTTCTGAAATCTCTCCTCACACTCATCAAACCACCTAAATGGATCACCCTTCTGGGTTAATCTAGTCAAAGGTGTAGCAATGGACGAGAAACCCTCTAAAAAAACGGCGATAATAACCTGCCAAACCCAAGAAGCTCCGAATCTCTATAGCTGAAGACGGTATAGGCCCACTCTCAACTGTCTCAATCTTCTTCAGATCTACCTAGATCCCCTTACTATACACCACGTGGCCTAAGAATGCCACTGAATCAAGGCAAAACTCACACTTGGAGAATTTAGCATATAGCTTCCTCTCCCTCAAAGTCTAGAGTACAATCCTCAGATACTGCTCATGATCCTCCTAGTTACGTGAGTACACCAATATATCATCAATGAATACTATCAAGAAAGAATCAAGTTACGGCTGGAACACACAGTTCATTATATGCATAAGGGCTTCTAGTCTCACGACCCAAACGGATGGGCCGCGAGGGGCACCTGGTACCTTACTCAACCGATACCAACGTAATGTCTCTTTCTTATTACATCATCATAGGTAAGTGAGCCAGAAGGGGTGTCATGAGATAAACAAAGTAAACATGAGGGAATACCCAACATAGAATGACCCAACCTGATATAGAAACTCATACCTGTGACATACGGGCCTATAAGGCTAATGTGACCCATTATATACTTAAAACATAGGCCGACAAGGCCATACAATTATCCGTATACATGACATCTGTCTACAAGCCTCTAAGAGTACATAAATATCATAAAGGTCGGGATTGAGCCCCGCCATACCAATCAACACATGTCCTAATCATACTGACCAATAGCAACTCTGGAGCAAATGGAGTGCACCAACACCTTCTGCTGAGCTGATAACCTACTTGGAGGACTCTCAACCTCTTTAACAGGACCTGAGGGCATAAAATATAGTGTCCCCAGGCAAAAGGGACGTCAGTACAAATAATGTACCGAGTGTGTAAGGAATAAAAATCAATAAATAATAGACATGAGAGAAACATGAAGTAAATGACTTAACATGTAAGTCTGAATAACTCTATGAATCATTAATATTTATAATGTCATTCATATGTGTATAAATATCATACCATGCTTAGGTATATGTGTTCATAATATGATCAAGACTCTAAGTGCATCCCATCATATCACCTCGGCCACTATGGGCAAATCATCAATGTATACCAGTTGAACAGGTGGTGGTGCGTATATAACGCCGTAACCTTTTCTCTTATCCAATATATAATTATATACACATACATATATATGCATATATAACGCCATCTATTCATGGGTCAATGTACATGTATAAATGAATGCAATGCATATGAAATACATTAATAAGATTTCTCAGAATTTCATAAAATCAATATGCCTTTCGGATAAACTTTATCAACTACGTATGTTTTTGAGACCCATGAGCAGAAAATATAATAATAATTCACATGGGGAATCAAGAATATAGAAACCCCTAGTACATCTATGAATAGATTCATTTATGAATATTGTGCATTTACTCATTTCGTTTCTATCGTATGGATCATGCCAAAAGGAAAGAAGGGATAGCCTTAATATACCTGAGTGTTAAGGCTATCCTTTCTTTCCTTTTGGCATGATCCATATGATACAAACGAAACGAGAAAATGCACAACTTTCATAAATGCCTCTACTCATAGAAGCACTAGGGGTGCCTATGTTCTTGATTCCCCATGTGTCTTATTATTATATCTTTTGTTCATGGGCCTCAGAAAAATACGTAATTGATAAAGTTTATCCGAAAGACATATTGATCTTATGACATTCCGAGAAATCTTATTAACTTACTTCTTATGCATTTCATTCATTTATACATGTACATTGACCCATGACCAGATGGCATTATATACGCGTATGTTATATGTATATGGGATATGGGAAAAGGTTACGGCGTTACATACGTACCACCACCTGATCAGTTGGTATACGTTGATGATATCGCCCATAGAGCCCGAGATGATATGATGGAATGCCCTCAGAGGCTTGATGATGTTATGCACACATATACCTATGCATGATACGACATTTATACTCACATGCATGGCTCTATAAATATTTCAGGATTCACAAAGTTATTCACACTTACAGGAGGATTCTTTTACTCCATGTTTCTTTTATGTCTTTTATGTATTGATTTTCATGGCTTACATACTCGGTACATTATTCGTACTGACGTCCCTTTTGCCTGGGGATGCTGCATTTCATGCCCGTAGGTGCTGGTAGACAGGCTAACGGTTCCCCTTTTTAGGATCCTTGATCAGCGAGGGTTGGTGTGCTCCATTTGATCCGGAGCCGTTATTAGTTTTTGTACGCTATTTTTGTATGTAGATATGGGTACGACGGGGCCCAGTCCTGTCCTTTAGACAATTGTACACTCTATTAGAGGTCTGTTGACAGCCATGTATAGTTGGATAGTATGTGGCCTTGTCGGCTTTTAATTTTGGAAATATAGTTGTCTATAAAAGCCTTGTCGGCTCGCCCTACCGTATTCCGCATGTGTATGTATATATGTCTTTTGGACATGTTTTCCTTACATATGTTATTCACGTGATTCAGCAGTTTATTGACAGATGTTATTCATGTTTATATCTTAGACGCATGCTTAGGGGTGTTCGACAGATAGGACTCGGGCACTCGTCATGGCCCATTGGTTTGGGTCGTGACAAAGGTTGTTTTAGAGCAGTTCTATCCTAGGGTTGTCTACATACCGTGTCTAGTAGAGTCTTGTTTATGGGTGTGTTATGCACCACACTTACAGATAGGAGGCTACAAGATATTTAGGATGGTTACTTTTCTTTATAATCTAGATTGTGCGATAGAACTGAATCGTAAGTATTCACTCCTAATCTTTACCTTATTTATGTTCTTAGTGATGCCTGTTATTACTAGACGACATGCGCCAGCCGCTAGCATGGTTCAGATGGCTACGAAAGTATTAAAAGGATATATAAGCTACACTATGGAGTTAGACCCATCGGAGATCATGGGTTCTATGGAGGAGGATCCTTCCGAGGATCCATATGAGTCATCCGTTCGAGTAGTTTCGATTTCGCCAATAGGAGATGGGGTGAGAGGAGTTCCGACCTCACCAAGGCCCTTAGTTTCATTATCAGGACCCGTTGATCAGGGTATAAGGGGAGTGGTACACGGATTGGCACAACCGGATCCCCCTCAGGCTCAAAACTATGTCAAGGTATTTACAGACACCAGCTCTGCTGAGGTTCCAAATAGTCCACAATCTTGGGAGTCCATCAATTAACGTTCGTATGTGTATGTCATGGGCTATGCAGAGGAAGAAGAGAGTAGTCGGGCCAAGAGGAGGAAGGTAGCTGATAAGGATATGAAGATTACGCTTCGAAGTGTGTCTGATCGAGGCTCTCATATAAGATGAGGCGAGGACCCTCTACTGTAGGTTGCCTCCAAATATCAACTTTTGGTTAGTGAGCTCCACCTCTTCTTGGAGTATTACCAAGTCAGGGTTATGTATATGTTAGGTTATTTTATGAGGACGCCGGGAACCCTGTCCCGACTTATATATATTATGGTCATGCTTTCTTTGAGGTCTTGCAGACAGTATCTTATGTATGTTGTTTTATGAGGATGTCAGGAGCCCTGTCCCGACTTATATATATTATGGTCATGCTTTCTTAGAGGTTTTGCAAACAGTATCATATGTATAGTTTTGGGTATGACATGTCTTCGGCCTTGTCGGGCCCCTATGTATCTATATAAACATTTTTTTGAATAAGTTATGCGAGTTAAGTTTTAATATTGGCCCGTGATAAGTTTGATAATAAACAAGGATAAGGTACGTGGCGCTCAGTTGAGTAGACAGGTGAATAAGGTGACGATCAAGAATAAGTACCCGCTCCCGAGGATTGATGATTTATTTGATCAGTTGCAAGGTGCCAAGTATTTCTCGAAGATAGACTTGAGGTCCGGGTACCATCAGGTAAGGGTTAAGGAGAAAGATATTCTGAAGACAGCATTCAGGACCAGATACGGGCACTTTGAGTTTCGTGTTATGTCATTCGGTTTGACCAATGCCCCAACAGTATTTATGGATTTGATAAACCATGTGCTCAGACCCTTTCTAGATATGTTCGTGATTGTATTCATTGATGATATATTGGTGTATTCTCATTCAGAGACTGAGCATGCAGATCATTTGCGCACTGTGTTCAAAGTTCTTCAAAAAGGGAAGTTGTATGCAAAATTCTCTAAATGTGAATTTTGGTTGAATTTTGTAGCTTTCCTTGGGCATATTATTTCAGGTGAAGGAATCTGGGTTGATACATAAAAGATTGAGGCAGTAAAGACTTGGCCTAGACCTACGACACCGACAGAGGTTAGTAGCTTCCTCGGCTTGGCAGGTTATTATAGGAGATTCGTAGAGGGATTTTCTTCCCTTTCAGCACCATTGACAAAGTTGACTCAGAAGGGAGCTAAGTTTCAATGGACTGATGCTTGCGAACGGAATTTCCAGGCATTGAAGGACAGATTAACTTCAGCATCGGTTCTAACGCTCCCAGAGGGGACCGATGGTTATGGTATCTATTGTGACGCTTCGGACGTTGGATTTGGTTATGTATTGATGCAACATGGTAAGGTTGTAGCTTATACTTCTAGACAACTAAGAAATCACGAGAAGAATTACCCGACCCACGATTTAGAGTTAGCCACGTTGATTCATGCACTAAAGATATGGAGGCACTATTTGTATGGCATTCATGTTGATATCTATACAGATCATACAGACCAAAAAGGATTGGGGACTCAAGTAAGTCTTAGTACAATATTTCATCCCCAGACAGACGGACAGGTTGAGCGTACTATTCAGACACTTGAGGATATGTTACGGGCTTGTGTGATAAACTTCAAGGATATCTGGGATGATCATCTTTCACTTATTGAGTTTGCGTATAATAATAGCTATCATTCCAGTATTCAGATGGCTCCATATGAAGCTCTTTATGGACGGAAGTGTAGGTCGCCTATAGGATGGTTCGATGTTAGGGAAACTAAGTTAGTAGTACTAGAGTTGGTACAACAGGCAATCGATAAGATTAAGCTTATACAGGAAAGACTATTAGCAGCTCAAAGCCGTCAAAAGTTTTATGTGGATAATCGACGACGTGACTTGGAGTTTTAGGTTGACGACTGGGTATTCCTAAAGGTATCTCCAATGAAAGGTGTTATGAGGTTCGGTAATAAAGGAAAACTTAGCCCTCGGTAAATTGGACTATATAAGATTATACGCAAGATAGGCCAGGTAGCATATGAGTTAGACTTGCCTTCTGACTTGGAGTCTGTACATCCAGTCTTTCATGTGTCTATGCTCCGTAAATGTATCGGAGATCCTTCCTGAATCGTGTCAGTTGATGATGTTCAGGTCACAGCGTAGCTATCATATGAGGAAACTCTCATTGCTATACTAGATAGACAAGTTTGGAGATTGAGGACTAAATACGTAGCTTCGGTGAAAGTACTTTGGAGAAATAATAATGTGGAAGAAATTACTTGGGAAGCCGAAGAAGACATGAAGTCTAGGTATCCTTACTTGTTTCCTCTTCCAGAGGAGGATCCGACTGAGATATCACAGTCTTAAGATGCGTGTATGGATTCCTGTGTTTGTTATTGTCATTGGTCGTGTGAGGCTATTGTCATTAATGATGATTGTGGCCCTATGTGGCATTGGTTTATTGAGTTTTCTACAGGAAGGGTTGGTAATAGTACTGTTACAAAGGTGACTCTGCCAAAAACTTATATAGATCTCGGGGAGTTAAACATTCAAGGATGAATGTTTCTAAGGGGGGAAGGATATTACATCCCGTATTTCGTACGTTAAAGTTTCGCCGTAAGTTAATCGACATAAGCTCGGGAATGAGATTATTTTTGAGGTTATAAGTATTTATGTTATTTGTAACAAGTGATAAGTGAGTGCCGTGAAGATTAGAGGGTAAACAAATCAAAGAATGAGTATTCATTGAAGTTTGTCAATTTGGAATAAAATACGGTCCAAGCTATAATACCCGGTATTTATGAACTAGTGTCATACAAGGTACCACATGACCATTATAGTAAGGTATATAAAGTATGTTAAAAGTGATTAGTATTTTAAGTAATTAGAGATAATTCTTAATTATGTGGATAATTGATTAATTATTGATTTTTAGTGGGAGGTTAACAAGGTAATTGATTTTTGGTGGATAAGCTTAAAGGAGACATCATCCTCAATGTGGCAGCAAGGGGCATAAGTAACAATGACTCTTTGGTGTATGTAATTAGGTGGCATAATTAGGGAATTTTTGGGCAAAATAATCCACAAAAGTGGGGCCCACAAATCATAAAGATAAGAGGATTTCATACATCATTTAAGAGGATTGTGCATATTTACTAAGTTACGGATGTAACTTCAAAAGTTCTTATGAACCCACAATTATAAGAGATTTTCCCTACATCATTGAGTGTGATGTTATGGTTGCTAGGTGATGGATGAATTCAAATAAATGAATCCATATGAAACTTCATAATACGATAGCACCGTGAGATTTGCAATTCTAAGGGAGTACGGTGCAATTTTTCTCAAGAATATCGTACAGATTTTTCCCTATTTCGATCTCGTTGTTACGTGTTTCGTCGCGATTGACGTGTGTTAGAGGGATTGTCAAGAGACTCAGCTCAGGTATGTTAAGGCTATCCCTTCTTTCCTTTTGGCATGATCCATATGATACAAATGAAACGAGCAAACGCACAACTTTCATAAATGCCTCAATTCATAGAAGCACTAGGGGTGCCTATGTTCTTGATTCCCCATGTGTTTTATTATTATATCTTCTATTCATGGGTCTTAGAAAAATACGTAATTGATAAATTTTATGTCACGGCCCAAATTGATGGGCCGCGATCGGCACCTGGTACCTTGCTCAACCGAGTACCAACGTAATGTATCCTTTCGTATCATACTATTAGAGGTGAGTGAGATGGAAAGGTTTTCGTGAGATAACAAGAATAAAACATGAGGGAATACTTGACATAGGACGACCCAATATGTAATACAAAGTTATACATATGACATACGAGCCTATAAGACCAAAATGATCACTCGTACACTGAACATAGGCCGACAAGTCCACACAATCTTTCACATACATGACATATGTCTACAAGCCTATGAGTAGATAAATACCAAAAAGGTCAGGACAGGGCCCCACCATACTAATCAATACATGTCCAAATAAGCAACTCCGGAGCAAATGGAGCGCACCAACACCTTTCGCTGAATTGATAGCCTACTTGGAGGACTCTCAACCTGTCTATCAGGACCTGCGGGCATGAAACGCAGCATCCCCAGGCAAAAGGGACATCTGTACAAATAATGTGCCGAGTATGTAAGGAATGAAAATCGGTAAAACAAAAAGACATAGAGAAACGTAGAGTAAAAGACTCAACATGTAAGTCTGAATAGCTTTGTGAATCATTTCATATTTATATTGTCATGCATATGCGTATAAATGTCGTACCATGCATAGATATATGCGTACATAACATCATCAACCCTATGAGGGTATCCCATCATATCATCTCGGCCACTATGGGCAAATCATCAACGTATACCAGCTGATCAGGTGGTAGTGTGTATATAACACCGTAACCTTATCCCATATCCCATATACATATAATATACGCATATATAACGCCATCTGGTCATGGGTCAATGTACATGTATAAATGAATGAAATTCATAAGAAGTAAGTTTGTAAGATTTCTCGGAATGTCATAAAATCAATATGCCTTCAGATAAACTTTATCAACTATGTAATTTTTTCGAGACCCATGAGCAGAAGATATAATAATAAGACACATAGAATTCAAGAATATAAGCACCCCTAGTTCTTCTATGAATAGAGATATTTATGAAAGTTGTGTGTTTGCTCGTTTCATTTGTATTATATGGATTATTGCAAAAAGAAAGAAAGGATAGCCTTAACATACCTGAACCGATTCTCTTGACAATCCCTCTAACACACGCCAATCGCGACAAAACACGTAACGGCAGATCGGAGTAGGGAAATATCCGTATGATGTTCTTGAGAAAGATTATACCGGGCTCCCTTAGAATTTCAAATCCCGTTGCTATTATGTAGTATAACTTCGTATGAATTTTGTAGCAAATCACGTTGCTATCATTTTGTATGAGCTTGCTGAAGATCCGTTACTTGTAAACATATGCATCTCCCTTTAATGAATTAGGGAGGCCTTTTATCAATGTTAGTGTGGGCCCCACTTGATAAGGATTACCTTGCCAACCTTTCCTAGAAGTGCCACCTAGCCATCTAAGCTAAGGAGTCATTGTTTGATTTTAACAATTAGACTCCTTGCTGCCACATTGGTGATGTTCCCACCCCAATAATTAACCACCAATTTCTTAATTATCTTGCTAATCTTCCATTAAACCAATAATTAACCAATTATTCACATAATTAGGTAATATCTTAACTTAATTAAAATACTAGTCACTTTTAACACACTTCATACACCTTACTATCATGGTCATGTAGTACCTTGTATGGCACTAGTCCATAAATACGGGGTATTATAGCTTGGACCGTATTTTATTCCAAATTGACAAACTTCAACGAATACTCATTCTTTGATTTGTTTACCCTCTAATCTTCATGGCACTAACTTATCACTTGTTACAAATAACATAAATACTTATAACCTCAAAATAATCTTGTCCTTGAACTGATGTCAATTATCTTACGACAAATCCAACGTACAATACTTCGCGGTGTAACATCATTCCCCCCTTTGGAACATTCGTGCTCGAATGTTGGCTGATGCAGTTATCTGTCTTATAACCGGATAGCTCTTACGAATGTTTTTAATACTGCCCTTTCCATCTAGGAAACTTTTCTGTGAATAAATCCAAAGGCCAGGGCATTCCCCCCTTTAGGCCTCTTTCTCACACCACGACTTGTGGTCGGAATTCTTCCAATCTCGTAACTATTGCTACCTTCTACCATGGAGTTTGTTCATCTTAAGAATGATGGCCTAATATCATCTCATAATTTGTAACTCTTAGCCATCCATTGTTGATTCACCTCAATGTTGATCTACAATTTACCACTAATAACTTGAAACTTCTTACGTAATGCATTGCTACTAGAGCTTATGTTTCATCGAGGGATATCTGAAGTGGCTTGCCTAATTCACCTAGGGGCGATACTATACTTCAATAACCGTATTTAATATCATCCCAACGTGGGGGGGGAGGGGTATTCTAATCCCGTGCCATCCGTGAAATCTTTATTTTTTCTTCAAGTCATTACTCAATCGAAGGCCCAAACGTCATCCTTTATCTATCACAATTACATCCTTATTCTACTACAAGGGAAGCATTCCATCTCTTCTAAATGCTATTAGTCTTAGACTCCTTTGAGTTTATTCAGGCTATACTAAGCTTTCTATAACTTAGAGAAACCATTAACTCTCATGTTTTCATGGGCTAAATCCTGAGGACTTATCCATTCTCGTCACCTTCTCACTCGCCCTTTCTTATCCTTACTCATGTCTTCCTTAAACCTTGTCGCTTTACCATACTTTAGCTTGTGACCTACACATATCTATTTATATTACTCGCAACCTTCCTTCAACATGCTTGCACCATAGATTTCCTTGTGTTATTCTGGAACATCAAGCGAGACATCACATCATTTCTAACTCTTCTTTACTCTCTTAACTAGACCTCTCAATACCTAAAAATCATGGGCTGGAAGATATGCCACTAACGACACCGCTATTATTACTGGATACTTAATCCCAGCGCTCCTAGCCTTCTATCCGAAGTATGGACTATTTCCAACCTTCTGCATTTGAGTATCTCGTACGTTGTTCACCTTTACCTTACTCACCTTAAAATCTTGCATAACATCTTCTATCTCTTTCATGACCTCCCTTCCACATAGGTATAATTCACATCCATAACTTGAAGCTCTATTATAATACTTGCACCTCTGGTGCATACACAATCTGGTGGGAGCTTCATACTGACTTCTTATGAGGCGGTACTCTTCTAACTAGCTTTCTCGTAGAGCCGTTATAGAATATGGTTGTTGTACTATCTCTCTTGTACCTCTGATACTAAGAGTGATTCTGCAATATTTTCAATCACGAATTCTACAATTTTCTGGGTCCAATAATCAGACTCCTGATTTACTTGGTTGATGTAACTCTTTAGTTTCCTCTTCCCTTTGATCAGCCTTTATGTAGGCTTAAGTTATCTTCCGATCTCCGGCTCATGGTATTAGTTATTACTTTAGCCTTTCATGGACACTATGGAATATCCATGATACAATCTTTTAACAATTCAATCCTTTGTCTATGACCTGGACTCAATTCTATTTTTTTAACTTATACCGGAGTCTTCTACGGTTGTATGATTGTCAACATATATGCTGCATGGATAATACTCCGAAATCTTAAGTGTGTTCATAATGTAACTAACTCTAGATCATTGCTCGATTAATTCCTTTTGTTCCTTCTCAGCTTTATTTAAATGTAAGAAATTACTTTTCCTGGTCTTTCTGCCCCATTGTTGCGTGCATACAATGTTGTATTGAGACTGTTTTAACATAACCATTTCTTCTTCAAGTTTATATGCTTAGGTTGAAGCCTTCTTCTTTATTTCCTCGGCTAGTCTTTCATTGTAGTACTTAGGGAGGACCCTCTGACTCTTGTAAAGCTACGAGCTTATTACATCGTATACTCGACGGAATTTTTGATGTCCTTCCTCACCTATAATTATCCATAGTTACTTACTTCCATGCCCTTGTATTTGTACGGTTGCTTTTGAACTGAAGTTTTGTCTGTCTTCCTAGTGGCACTCTCTTTTATTTCCGTAATACTCATACGGTACCTTTAACTACCCCAACTCCGATCTGAATATTTCTCAAGGGTCACGATGTCATATCTGCAAGACTGAATTCCCTATGTTGAGTTTTACTATATTTATCTTGCATGATCTGTTGATTTGTCTGTATCCTCTTGTCTAGCCATGACTAGGCTCTTCCTGAATCAACTGTTAATTATTTGTTGGCCCATTCTCATATCAATATTCCGCGTAATCTTTCTTGGGTTATTTCCTTTATCTTAACTTACCTCTCGCACTGGCTCCTTATTTATTACTAACATCTCGGGAAGGAAACCTTACTTTCTTTCCTTGACGTCGTGTTTGCATAATATTCTGAAATCATAGCATATCTGTAGGATTTGAATGTTACAACCCAAATTCGCATACCATAGATCACGTCGTAAGTTAGTCGATGTAAATCCAAGAAGAGATTATCTTTGAGATGATAAGAAGTTAATCCTATTGGTCTTAAACGATACAAGGGTGTATAAGAGTGGTTAACAAATATTAGAAGTTAAACGAATCAAGGATGTTGTAACCCGTATTTTCGGGTAACACTAGAGGTGATTAACTGTTCCAAGAGGTCTTGTTTTAATGTATTTGAATCATATAATATCCGCATCATAAGTCTTGAAGTCAAGCGAGTTATGAAACAAAAGTTGATAAAAGTTGTCGCAACTTAGGTTTATAATTTTACTTAAACTTTAGGTCAAATGTTACTGCATTTTACTCCCAATGTGCTTGGAATTATGGGGTGATCTACCTATCAAATTGAAGATCTATGAGTCTAGTTTCCAACGCATTAAACCGTTCGTTGATACGATCTCGGAATAGAGAGATATTCGTATTTTCGCGAGAGTGCGCCAAGCTGCTCTCTATGGGGCCCACAAAGGCGGTTTAAGACATTTGGACATATATAAGATAACTCAACCCCGTTTTAAGTCATTATTTTTCAGTATATTCAGACCTTATAACCCTAAAAACATTCTCTCAAGGTTCTCTCATGATCCAAGACCCAAACAAAGGGCAAACAACACAAATCAAATGTCGGGAATCCCGTGGCGCTAGTAAGTTTCTTGTTCTTCTTGTTGTTGCTGATTTTTGTGTTGTTCCAACTCATGTGGGAGGTTGTTTTAAGTGTTTTATGTCCTGTAAATACACCTTCAAGTTTTTAATATCAACCCTAGGTGATTTCAAGTCTTCTAAAGTAATTCTAGTGCCGAAAAACCCGAATTAATTGCTAGTTTCGCTTCCTTGTTCTTGTGGCAGAATTGAAAGGATATTTCGTGGAAAATTAAGGTCAAATTGGAGTTGTTCTTTCTGTTTAAAGGTAAAGAACCTCTTACTCTATATATATTTAAGATTATCCAAGTTGCAGCTAAGTCGTTGAAGCTAGAACTTGTGAAATATATATCGAAAAGCTTGGTAGTAATGTTGTTGGTTGGTGGACTGTTTTGGAGGCTCAATATGATTATTAATGATGTTGTTTGGGCTGTTTGGTGATTGTATTGACTTGTGGGAAGTCATATAAATAGGGGAGGTGCTGTCCGTTTCATCGTAAAATAGGTTGTGGTCGATACATAATAGTTACGACACTTAAACGATAATGATAGTGTCATTTGTCTTATTGTAGACTAAGGAGTCGTGATATTTGCATAGCTTGAGGTTGGGCAGTATATACAAGGTATGTGAGGCTATCCCCTTCATTCTTTTGCACGACTCCAATTGTACATAATGTAATGAACGAGCTCCCAAAGATACTCTACTCTTAGAAGCTAGCAGTACTTACATTGCTGCCCTTCTTATGAAACGATTGATATTGATGTTACTTCTCTTATTCTTATATTATCAATGTTGTTGGTAGTTCCTGATTCTTATAAGATTCTTGATGAAGAGTTAATCCTAATAACGTGTACGAAGGATACCAACCTTATGTCACTCCGAAAGGTTCAAAATGTGATTCCAATGAGTCCAGCATGCATCATATATATGTATCTATTTTACTCTACCGAGCCGCGCTATAGTCGGCCGGGTACGGCACCTATTGTGCAACCACTGATCAGTTGGGTTTTACCGAGCTCCACGTGGCCGGGTACGATTCTACCGAGCCCTATGATGGCCGGGTACGTTTTACTGAGCCTATTATGGCCGGGTACGATATGATGATGATGATGCCCACAAAGGCATATGTTTTAAACGTTTATGTATATATATATGTATGTATCATGTATTTCATGTCAGTAGCCCTCAGAGGTACCCAGATGTCATAGGTTGTATATTCCCTATCACTGTTTACATTATTGTTCTTACTTATGCTATTCTGCCTTACATACTCAGTACTTTATTCGTACTGACGTCCTTTTTATTTGTGGACGCTGCATGTCGTGCTGCAGGTCCTGATAGACGGGTAGACGCAGCTCCCCCATCATAGTAGGCTATCCGGTTCAGCGTTATTGGCAAGATCCTTTCTCCGGACTTGCCGTGGTCTTGGTATGCATTTTTGTTATAGACCTTATGGGTATGTCGGGGCCCTGTTCCGGCAATGTTGTAGCACTTATGTTCTTTTAGAGGCTCATAGACAGGTGTCGACTCATGGTAGCTCGTACCTTATATATAGTTTCTTGACAGTCTTGTCGTCCCATGTTATGTATGTTCATGACATTATCTTTCATTGTTGGATGTTCATGATCCATGTCTACCATTTATATTGATCTTGTCGGCCCTTAAAGATAATAAGGAAGGTTAGATAAAATGTACGTTGGTGCTCGGCAAGTATGGCCCGGGTGCTAGTCATGACCCTCCAGTTGGGTCGTGACATTGAATAAGTGCAATATCATCCCTTTCTTATTTTTATCGCATTCTTCCTTTATCATTCCATAGTTTCTAGAACCACTTAACTCTTACTTAATGCCACATCACTCCATATTCCCCCTTTAGGGGAGTACTAAGATTTAGCGCTACGATTGTCTACCTATAGATGTTTTACCTCTTTATCTTTGGCGTCGTTTCACATCATCGATGACCCTTACTCGCCTTGCGGTAATCCTTTTCTACCAAGGATAACAAAATTCCTTACTCACGAGGGAGACACCTAATATAACTGGCACACATAGTACCTTAAGCTTTACTTTGCTCACATTGCTTGCTTTAGGGAAGCGTCTTCCTGAATGACCTTTAAAGGTTATTCTTCTATCGTCCATTCTATTATTGCTGGAATGAAATCTCTGAAATTCTCATGATGCGGACTATTATCAAATCACTCAATCCCTAATTCATGTTTAGTTTATCTTGTTCACCAGCCCATACTGATTTCTATTATTCTAGACAACTTTTCCTTCTGGTAATAAAGTTAGATTCACGAACCTATTTATCGAAATGAGGATATGACTTTATGGCCTATACTCTTTTGTTGTCTCAAGGCCTGTCACATCTCATCTTTTTCTTCCTTTGACTATAGATTCTGTAATACTGTCATTTCTTTTTATCTACCGTTGCCGTCCATGTATCACATCTTACTCATAATGCTTCATTATCTCTCTTCTTATTTCCCTGCTAATATTTCTGACTATCACTTTATTTTGAAAACTTCAACAAGACATTCTTTCGCTTTTAGCTCCCCTTGCCCCATTCACTGGCTCTTCGGGTTGCCTATCCTTCTCTCCATACTAGGGACGGGAGCCACACTAAGATAATATTTATCATTCTAGGATTCCCACTGCCTATTTTATGATTTTTTTTCTAAACATTCTAGTATTCATATCTGACTATACAATTCAAGAGTGCACTATCTGGGTGTCTCACAAGGAGATCCAATACCACATTTGCACTCTCCTTCAGAAATGTCAACTAACACTAGCAATCCATCCACCATTTTGTGTTACTCTAACCCCAGTCGGATCCTGATATCCAGTCCTTCTATTAAGCCATATCTGTTAGCTCCCATAGGGCATAACTGAGATCGGTGTGGCCAATTGTACATACATCTATTACTGTTGAAGGTAACCCAAAATGCTTATATTTTTCTGCCTGAATTGTGATACTAATAATCTTCATTAACTGGGTGCCTCGTACCCTTCCTCACCTTGCTTCTTTTACTAGTTGAAACTTGTATCTACCGTCTGAATCTCTCATTGCTTTTCACCATATGGGTGGATAGATATTCTTGCCTTAAGGCTCCTTATCAAAAAGCTTACACGTCTTAGTACACACATGTTCTGCTGAAGACCTCACATTTACTCATCACAAGCATCATGCAAAATCGAGTTCCTCTGACTCAACTCTTCCACATCCACATGCAATCTCTTACCAACTATTTTTCTGGATGTAGGTATCATTGTATTATGAATAAAATAACGTTTAAGAGTTTGAATTCTTATAATTGAGCTCTACCACACGATCTAGAGTATGAAGAAAGAGTGACCGTCCTAAATGCCCTGTATCCTCCTGCTTATAAGTGTGGTGCACAATACACCCATAAACAAGATTCTACTAGACATGGCTTGTAGACTCCCTAGGACAGAACTGCTCTAATACCACTTCTGTCACGACCCAAACTGATGAGCCGTGACGGGCACCCGGTACCTTTCTCAACTGAGTACCAATGTAACGTATCCTTTCGTATCATACTATTATAGGTAAGTGAGATGGAAAGGATGTCATGAGATAACTAGAATAAAATATGAGGGAATACTCGACATAGGACGATCCAACATGTAATACAAACTTATACATATGACATACGGGACTATAAGACCAAAATGATCACTCGTACACTGAACATAGGCCGACAAGTCCATACAATCTTTCACGTACATTACATATGTCTACAAGCCTCTAAGAGTAGATAAATACCATAAATATCGGTATAGGGCCCCGCCATACTAATCAATACATGTCTAAATAAGCAACTCCGGAGCAAATAGAGTGCACCAACACTTCCGCTGAGCTGATAGCCTACTTGGAGGACTCTCAACCTGTCTATCGGGACCTGCAGGCATAAAACGGAGCATCCCCAGGCAAAGAGACGTCAGTACAAATAATGTACCGAGTATGTAACGAATAAAAATCAGTAAATAAAAGACATAGAGAAACATGGAGTAAAAGACTCAAGATGTAAGTCTGAATAGCTTTGTGAATCATTTCATATTTATATTGTCATGCATATGCGTATAAATGTCGTACCATGCATAGGTATATGCGTACATAACATCATCAACCCTATGAGGGTATCCCATCATATCATCTCGGCCACTATGGGCAAATCATCAACGTATACCAGCTGATCAGGTGGTAGTGTGTATATAACACCGTAACCTTATCCCATATCCCATATACATATAATATACGCATATATAACGCCATCTGGTCATGGGTCAATGTACATGTATAAATGAATGAAATTCATAAGAAGTAAGTTTGTAAGATTTGTCGGAATGTCATAAAATCAATATGCCTTCAGATAAACTTTATCAACTATGTAATTTTTTCGAGACCCATGAGCAGAAGATATAATAATAAGACACATAGAATTCAAGAATATAAGCACCCCTAGTTCTTCTATGAATAGAGATATTTATGAAAGTTGTGTGTTTGCTCGTTTCATTTGTATCATATGGATTATTGCAAAAAGAAAGAAGGGATAGCCTTAACATACCTGAACCGATTCTCTTGACAATCCCTCTAACACACGCCAATCGCGACAAAACACGTAACGGCAGATCGGAGTAGGGAAATATCCGTATGATATTCTTGAAAAAGATTATACCGGGCTCCCTTAGAATTTCAAATCCCGTTGCTATTACGTAGTATAACTTCATATGAATTTTGTAGCAAATCACGTTTCTATCATTTTGTATGAGCTTGCTGAAGATCCGTTACTTGTAAACATATGCATCTCCCTTTAATGAATTAGGGAGGCCTTTTATCAATGTTAGTGTGGGCCCCACTTGATAAGGATTACCTTCCCAACCTTTCCTAGAAGTGCCACCTAGCCATCTAAGCTAAGGAGTCATTGTTTGATTTTAACACTTAGACTCCTTGCTGCCACGTTGGTGATATTCCCACTCCAATAATTAACCACCAATTTCTAAATTATCTTGCTAATCTCTCATTAAACTAATAATTAACTAATTATCCACATAATTAGGTAATATCTTAACTTACTTAAAATACTAATCACTTTTAACACACTTCATACACCTTACTATCATGGTCGTGTGATACCTTGTATGGTGTATGGCACTAGTTCATAAATACAGGGTATTATAGCTTGGACCGTATTTTATCCCAAATTGAAAACCTTCAATGTAACTCATTTTCTTTGATATGTTTACCCTCTCACCTTCACGGATTTACTTATCCCTTATTTGAAATAGCATAATACTTATAACCTCAAAATAATCTTGTCCTTAAACTGATGTCAATTATCCTACGACAAATCCAATGTACAATACTATGGGGTGTAACAGTTTATCCGAAGGACATATTGATCTTATGACATTCCGAGAAATCTTATTAACTTACTTCTTATGCATTTCATTAATTTATACATTTACATTAACCCATGACCAGACGGCGTTATATACGTGTATGTTATATGTATATGAGATATGGAAAAAGGTTACGGCATTATATACGTACCACCACCTGATCAGTTGGTATACGTTGATGATTTCGCCCACAAAGGTCGAGATGATATGATGGGATGCCCTCAGAGGCTTGATGATGTTATATACACATATACCTATGCATGATATGACATTTATATGCACATGCATGACTCTATAAATATTTCAGGATTCCTAAAGTTATTCAGACTTATAGGCGGATTCTTTTACTCCATGTTTCTTTTATGTCTTTTATGTACTGATTTTCATGCCTTACATACTCGGTACATTATTTGTACTGATGTCCCTTTTGCCTGGGGATGCTGCATTTCATGCCCGCAGGTGCTGGTAGACAGGCTGACGGTTCCCCTTTTTAGGATCCTTGATCAGCGAGGGTTGGTGTGGTCCATTTGATCCGGAGCCGTTATTAGTTTTGGTACGCTATTTTTGTATGTAGATATGGGTACGACGGGGCCCAGTTCCATCCTTTAGACAGTTGTACACTCTATTAGAGGTCTGTAGACAGTCATGTATAGTTGGATAGTATGTGGCCTTGTCGGCTTTTAATTTTGGAAATATAGTTGTCTATAAAAGCCTTGTCGGCTTGCCCTATCCGTTAGGCCTTCAAATATGAAATCATTCTACTAGGAACATAATCCAAAAAACCTCTCCACTCAACCCTAGGCAACCCCGGCATCGCCAATGTCACGGTCTTAGCATGACAATCCAGAATTGCGTGACATGGAGGCAACCAATCCATGACTAAAATCACGTCAAAATCAAATATGCTAAGCAATAAAAGATCAACTCTCGTCTCTAATCCTCCAATAGTCACCAAAAATGACTGATACACACGGTCCATAATAATAGAATCACCCACCCATGTAGATAAATGAACATACATAACTAAAGAATCACGGGACATATCCAAATAACGAGGGTCAAATAATATTGAAGCCTCCATATGGCACACTGAAACAATACATGTGATCACGGTATCAGAATCAACTGCCTTTAGCCTGGCTAAAAATACGTAGCAACGGGCTTGACCACCACATGATCGACCTTCCCCTCTAGGGCGACCTCGAACTGCCTGAGTCCCACTCAATAGTCTGCTGGTGCGGACATCATAGGATGAAAGCTCTATTGTGGGACCCTACTCAATAGTCTAGGGCAATTCCTCTTGAGGTGACTCAAGTCTCCACACTCATAACAACCCCTCCTGTAAGGCTGTTGACCCTGATAGCCTGAAGAATTGCCTGTGGAAACCTGGGCAAATGGAGCACGGTAAGAACTCTAAGCCGGCAGCGCACTAAAAGATGACTGAGCTGGGCGTGCACTGTAGGAACTGTGGCTAACTTAAGACCCATAAGTAACATGTCAAGCTACCTAGACGGGTCTAGAAGAATGACCTTTACTATAATAGGATCGGCCCACAGATGAGGCACTACTGAAACCACCTAAACTACGATGTCTCTTGGCTTCCCACTCCTCATGCTCCTGCCTACGAACCTGCTCTAACTGTCTAGTAATTTTGACCACCTGGCCAAACCTAGAATCCGTCGCAACCTCTCGAGCCATACTGAAGCGTAAACCATAATTGAGGCCATCAATGAACCTCCCAATCTTCTCCCTCTCAGTGGAAACCAACCATACTGCATGACGAGCCAAATCTGTGAACCTCATCTCATACTGAGTTATTGTCATACCCTCATGGCGTAGCTACTCAAGTTGCCAATTGCAACTCCTCTCTGCGGGTCTGGAGAACAAACTTCTGTAAGAAGAGAACTGAGAACTCATGCCATGTAAGTGGCGCTGCGTCGGTTGTCCTGCTCAACTCATAAGTCTGCCACCATCTGTAAGTTTTCCCTATTAGCTAAAAAGTAGTAAATGCAACTTCACTGGTGTCCAAAATACCCGTTGTGCGAAGAATCCACTGACATTTATCTAAACAATCCTGAGCATCCTCAGACTCTGCTCCACTAAACTCTGGAGGCTTAATCCTCCCGAACTGCTCTAACATCTTCTGCTCATCATCGCTCATAAGTGGACCAACCTCGGCCTGATCTAGCTGCTCTGAAGTATGGGCGGCAGGAGTCTGGGCACCTCCCCTAGCCTATGAGGTGGTTGGTGTAGCTAGAATCGAAACCGCTTGAGCCAGGCTCGTGCACATAGTCAAATTATGTGCTAAGGCCTCCTGAAGGCTAGGAATAATGATGGGCACTGCTGGTGCCTTAGCTGGTCCTACCCCTGCTCCTCAGCTGGAGCAACTGGTCGCTCCACAGGTGATGCTTTGTTTGTAGTACAAGCCACATCTCGGCCTCTCGTGGCCCTAACTGGTGGTACTGGCGGTCGTTCGCCTAATCCAGCCGCATGTTTCATCATATTCTGTGAGAGAATAGAAGAGTCAAGTTTCAAACTTCGGAAATAACAAACCCGCACAACAATAATGAAAGAAAGTGAAGTTTCCTAACAATTCGGTAGCCTCCCGAAGATAAGTATAGACGTCTTCGTACCGATCCGCAAGACTCTACTAAACTTGCTCATGACTCGTAAGACCTATGAACCTAGGGCTTTAATACCAACTTGTCACGACCCAACAATCCCAACCTGTCGTGATGGCGCCTAACACACTTGCTAGGCAAGAGGGACATAATAATAAAGAACCAAAATAGCAGTATTTATAGAAAATAACATAAGTTTGTAACCTCAATATAACAAAATAAGGCTAGTACATGATAAATCCCCCAGAACAGGAAAATACAAAGTCATGAGCTCTAGTACGGAATTACAGGTCTAAAATGACCAACTACAATACTGTCTGAAATAAAGACAATAGTACATATGAAAAGAGACGCAAAGACGGCGGGCGAGAATGCAGCTCTACCTCGTCTCTCGATACTTAGCTCAACAAGCAACTCTACTACTGATGACTAGTCCCAACACCTGGATCTGCACAACTAAGTACAGAGTGTAGCATGAGTACAACTTACAGCAAGTATCATAACTAACCTTGGCGTGGTAAAAAAAGAAAGAATTATAAATGATACTTGTTATAACATGTACAGTTTCATAAATTCAACTAGTACAAAATAGTAATGTAATCAAGTATAAAGCACATAAAAGAACAATATGTGCGTGTGCACGATTACTAAAGTACTTTGCTCAAAAAATGATACGGCATATAAGGATGATATGCAAATGAATCAGGTAAGTAACCAAGGAAATTGCAAGTAAAAGATGAACTGCAAAATCCAGGTAGACACTGGCCAGATTTTCCTCATCAGTTCCATATCCGTACCAAACCACTGGTCTGTTTCCTCAAATCTATGTATACACCATCAAGAGAGTAACATGAGGGGGTAACCCTAGGGGGATGGATCCATATCAACACGCATGCACGGCCAATTCAACGTGTTACCAGCCCGGTGTTATCACAGGGTCAATATCATAATCCGCCCGGCGTAGTCACAGGCATAACAGTACAATCCGCCCATATTGGTCACAGACATAACAGTATACTTTGCCCGGCGTGGTCACAGGCATATCAACATAATCCGCTCGACGTGGTCACAAGCATAACAACACAATCCGCCCGGCGTGGTTACATGTATAACAACACAATTCGGCAGGTGTGGTCACAAGCGTAACAACAAAATTCGTCTGGCGGGGTCATAGGCATAACAACACAATCCACCCAGCATGTTCACAGGCATCCAGTCCAAATCATATCACAAGAGAAAATATACAAGAATACATGTATATGATGAATGAATAACAGATCTCATGCTCATGTGCTGGTATAAATGACATGTTGAAGTGTAGGAATGTGCAAAGTGTGCTATCATAGCTCAAATCATAAATTTCACCACAGAAATAGCAACTATCAAGTCCATTCAGGGAATTAGTCTCTATGTAACCTCAAACATGGCTCAAATAATTCACAACAAGGTTACAAATATGAGAAATATTATAGCTTAAAGCTTAACATACAATTCTAGACATATCATAGACTAAGCATTACCTCGAACATGGATAAATACCATGATGCTCACACATGGGCTCAAACCCCACACATAAGTGCACCCATAAGACGTGACTATCACAAATAATTCAGGCCCGTTAAGCATAAACCTTTAGCAATAATCTTCAACAATAATCACAAAGTTCAAAATGATCTGTTAAGCATCCGAAACACCTCTGAGGCCCTCGGGACCCTATCCAAACATACCAACAAGTCCTAAAACATAATAGGAACTTACGCGAAGCCTCAAATCCCATCAAAAAACATCAAAATCACGAATCACACCCAATTCAAGCCTAATGAAACTTTAGCTGAAGTCTCAAATGACACAAGGGGCCTATTCCAACTTCCGAAACCAAAATCCGAACCCAATATATAATGTCAACTCTCGATCATACCTCTCAACCTTCCAAACCTTCAACTTTCTAACTTTTGTCAAAAAGTATCAAATCAACCTATGGACCTCCGAATTAATATCTGGACATACACCTAAGTCAAAAATCACCATACGAAGCTATCCAGACCATCAAGACTTTCCAGAGTTCTCTACACAAAAGTCAAACTCCGGTCAACTCTTTCAACTTAATTGGCAACTGAAGGGTGATGATAATACAAAGTACTTACACAGTGTGATGGGAGGCTACAAAAAGTTACTTAATATTCATAGGATTAATGTTGATCTCCAGTGGGTGGAAGGGAGAGATAACATAGCCACGACTGTTGTTAATTTCTATCAAGATTTATTCACAGGTGGCAAACTAGATATTGACATAAGTATTATGAATTGCATTTCTAGATTGATCAGTGATGACGATAATATAATGCTTCTAGCAGATCCTTCACAAGAATAGGTTAGAAATGCTAATTTTGATATCAATCCTAATAGTTCTGCAGGCCCTGATGGCTTTAATAGCCTATTCTTCCAGAAAACTTGGGACATTATTGGAGATGATATGGTAAATCTAGTTAGAGCTGTGTTTAATGGTGATCAAATGCCCAGATTCTTTACCAATAATTGTCTGGTGCTTATTCCCAAAATAGACTCTCCTCAATCATTTTCAGATTTCAGATTTATTAGTCTCAGTAATGTTTCTCATAAGACAATTTCCAAAGTGATGAATGAAAGATTGTCTCGATTATTGCCTAAGATTATCTCATACAACCAAAGCAGATTCATAAAAGGAAGGGCTATTGGGAAAAATGTTCTACTTTCTTAGAAAATCAACCATGATATTAGAAACCCTACTAAGGGAGGCAATGTTATAGTTAAGTTGTAATGACCCGACCGGTCATTTTGTGTATTGCAGTCCCATTCCCCTGTTTATTGCTTCTCCTATATTCATTTGTGGTTATGTGACTTGTCGGGGTGTATGAGATTAGTTTCAAAGTGAATTGGGACACTTTGTCTCAAGGTTCGAGACTTAAGTTGAAAGAGTTCACCGGAGTTTGACTTTTGTGTAGAGTATTCTGAAAAGTTTTGATGGTTCTAATAGCTTCGTATGGTGATTTTGGACTTAGGTGTATGTTCGGATATTACTTTTGAGGTCCATAGGTTGATTTGATGCTTTTTGATGAAAGTTGAAGGTTTGGAAGGTTGAGAGGTATGACCGAGAGTTGACATTATATATTGGGTTCGGGTTTTGGTTTCGAAAGTTGGAATAGGCCCCTTGTGTCATTTGAGACTTGTATGGTTTAAGATTTATTCTACCTTATGGTGAACCACCAGTTCAGCTTTAGCTGTATTAAGATTCATTTTATCTTTCTGGTCTAAAGTGTTTCATATACCTCTCCTCAAAGTGATTAATATTATTTTCAAGGAGATGTGTCTTAACAAAAATATCTCCAATCTTGTTTTTGGACCATTCACTTAGAGCTCTACTAGTCTTCTTCATTTTTTGATGCACCGCCCAAAAATATTGCCAGAAATAGTTTACTCATATAGTTGATGATTTAGAGTATAATGTTTTAGCTTATGCACGGAATGTTAAATCTTCGGTTCTTATAAGTATAAAGTTTAAGTTCACAATCTAAGATGGAAATTGAACACTCCATCAGAATAATTGTAGCACAAGATTACTAATTTATCTTGATTATGAGAATTGTATAGCTCTATGTTCTTTTGCTAGTATTTATTTGAGCGAGCCTACTACGGCAGAGTAGATATATATATATATATATATATATATATATATATATATATATATATATATATATATATATCTATATATATATTTTATTTTTATATTTACTATGTAAAATAAATTCTCTAATACATTAAGTATACTTATACTCTTAATCTTGATATAATTATTTTGAGTAATATATATTGAATTTCATAAAATTAAGACATTGAAATCCTTTTCTTGGTGAAAACAAATCCAGCAGATTTTGAAAAGGTTTTATTAACCTAAAAAATTTCGTATATAAATAGTATTTTTCATTGTTAAAATATGTTGCTTCTCTTAGATACTTCCCACACAAGTACTAAGAGTGACGAGTTCTTGAGTCACACAATAGAAGATAACGGGAATGTAAATGTTGGTCTCACAGTTATTGTCACGCTTCAAAAGATGTGACGACCCGATAGGTCATTTTGAGTACTAGCTTTATTTTTGTGTTCCGAGATCTCCATTAGTTTCATTTGATAATTCTTGATTTTCGTGTGTGGTCCGTGTCTTTTTCGAAAAGGTTTTACGTAAATATTTGAAGAAAAAGTAATTTTTGACTTAAAATGGCATTTGGGTTGACCATGATCAACATTCTTCGTAAACGACCTCGGATCAGTTTTTGGACGATTCCGGTAGGTTCGTATGATATTTTTAGACTTTTACACACTTTTTTGGGGGGTCGGGGTTGACCCGAGCGCATTTCGACGCATTATGTGAAAATTTGTGAAAAATGAACTTTCAAGTTGAAATCTTGAGTTTTGATAATCAATTATTGTTGTTTAATGTTATTGTGATGATTTGAGGTAGCGAAAAAATTTATATGATATTATTACACTTGTGTGAATGTTTGATTTGGAGCCCGGGTGTCACGACCCAAAACCCACTACAGGTCATGATGGCGCCCAACGTCGTCGTTAGGCAAGCCAACGATGAATTAACAACTTCATTATTCATTTTATTATTTTTGAAATCATGAATCTTGTTTGGTGGAGACATAAATGCGTTAAAGTCGTCGATAAATACAATTTAAATAATATACAAGTAAAAGTGTATCGAGGTTAAGCAAACCATAAACAAATTCTAGAACATCCCAAAATCCGGCGTCACAAGTGCATGAGCATTTATTAAAGAGTACAATAATAATACAACATCTGTCTGAAATGTGAATAAGACAAGATAAAGTAAATAGTATGATGGAGACTCTGTGGGCTGCGATATGTAACCTGGAGTTCAGCTCACTATAAAGTCTCCTTAACAGTTGCGCCTACGCGCCAAAATAACCACCAATTGAACCTGTCGGATCCTGCACATTTAGTACAGAAGTGTATCATGATTACGTAAATCAACGTGTACTCAGTAAGTATCTAGCCTAACCCCGGAGAAGTAGTGACGACGGGTCGACATCGACACTTACTAGAGGTCCAATAAAGCAATGGAATAAATCATAAGGAGATGTGAAGCACACAACAATAATGGGGTAAAACTGTAAGTTACCTAATCTTCCAAATATTTCTTTTAAAGTATGAATTTCTTAGTCTTGTATTCTACCTCAACAACTCAGATGTATCAAGTGTCAGTATCAAATAGATAAGAAATACCATATAAAATGCCAGGCATCAGTGGAAAGATAATCTCGTGAATGTTCGGACTGCCATCGATATAACGCACGATTATGCCGAGGTCGTTCGGCCTGATCCAGAATAATGTGTACATTGCCGAGGGTCAAGCGGCACGAACCATAGATGCATCTATTATACTGCCGAGGCATTCGGCCCGCTCCACAAGAAAGGAAGGAACTTATCGAATTACGAGGCACATACTTACAATACAGGTACAGGAGCATAAAGTGAATATAACCTTTATCGTTTCTCAAATAATTGGCCAAAAACTCAGGGTGATAAAGCTCGGCCTAATATATGTGTATTTCTAAATCAATTTCGATTATAAATTTAATTATTTAAGCTAGCAAATGAAGTTCAAATAATACATGATAAAATCATTATAAATTCAATTAATTAAGCCAGCAGAATGATTTCAAATAATTAAAATATTACATGATAAAGTCCTAAGTCTACCCGGACATAAACATGCTTTAGCTACGTACGGACTCTCATCACCTCGTGTATAAGTTCCACCCACAACTAGTAGCACATAACAATTACATCACCTAGGGTATAGTATCTCCCTCACAAGGTTAGATAGGAGACTTACCTCGCTCCGAAGTTACATAACCTGCTCCAACGCCTCTCTAACACCTCAACTCAAATCCAAACGATCTGAAACTAGTCAAACAATGTACAACTCAATCAAAATATACTCCAATGCATATAATTTAATAATTTATAATGATTCTTAACTCCGCTCTAAAAGTCAATAAAGTCAACCCTCGGGCCCACGTGCCCGAATTCTAAAATTATTCGAAAATAAACATTACCCATAGCATTACGAACTCAAATGTATAATTTATTCTCAATTCCATGTGCAATTTCATGATCAAAATCCAAAAACACCAAATTTTAGGTTTTCTTTCAAATCCCACAATTTCTATAAAATTTCATGTTTAAATCCATATATAACTCACGTATTTATCTCACAACAAGTGGAAATAAATTACCCTATAATAGATGATGAAATCTCCTCTTCAAAAGCTCCAGATATCGCCCAACCAAGTGAAACAAATAAGCGAGAATGAGCCAAATCCTGTATTAAATCAAATCTGCACAGGCCCGCTCTTCTTCGCGATCGCGAAAAAAGCCTCATGATTGTGAAGGACAACTCCTCCCAGCTGCCCAGCTATTCTACACGTTCGCGATGACCTGACCGCGTTCGTGATGCCCAGCTGACCCTGCCCTTTGCGTTCGCGCTCCACCCCTCGCATTCGCGAAGGCCTTATTGCCTCATATCCATCCCCCTCCCAGCCTTCTTCGCATTCGCGATTAAGCCTTCGCGTTCGCGAAGTAAGACCAGGTACTTCTCCGCGTTTGCGTGAGCCACCTCGCGTTTGCATGAGCCTCCTCGCGTTTGCGAAGAGAAAAACAGCGGCCCTTCATCAGCCTCTTTCGTGATCGTGGGACTCTCTTCGCGATCGCGAAGCACACCAGCGCACCAGCAGGATCAAAACATCTAAACTTGGTCCGAAACAATCCCGAATCACACCTGAGTCCCCCGGGACCACGTCCAATCACACCAACAAGTCCCAATACATTATACAAACTTATCCAAAGCCTCGAAATGCCACAAATAACATCAAAATCATGAATCGACAATCAAAATCTTTCTTTCACTTTCAAACTTCCAAACTTCGACGAACGCGTCCGAACAAGTCACAAATCACGAAATGAACCTATTCCAAGGCTCGTAATCCCAAACGAACATCGATCACACTAAAATTCACTTCAAATCAAACTTTAGAAATTCTTAAACTTACAAAATGCCAACTTTCCATAATAAGCACTGAAATGCTCTTGGACCACTCGACACTCAACCCGAACATACGCCCAACTCCGAAATCATCATACGAACCTATTGGAACCTTCAAATCCCGATTCCGAGGTTGTTTACTCAAAAGTCAAACCTCTAGTCAACTCCTCCAACTTAAAGCTTCCTAATTTAGAATTTTCTATCTGAATCAACTTTAAACTTCCCGAAATTCGATTCTGACTACGCTTACAAGTCATAAAATATGAAGTGAAACTACTCAAGGCCTCAAACCGTCGAACGACGTGCTAGATCTCAAAATGACCGGTCGGGTGGTTACATTCTCCCCTACTTAAACATATGTTCGTCCTCGAACGTGCCAAGAACTATTCCGGAGTTGTCCAAAATCACTGTTTAACACCTCATGTACCTACCTGTGCCACCACAACCCATGTTAGCACATTTTCTCGAGCCGGACTGAAAATCCTCCCTATAACCTTAGCTAACAAGCCTTAGAACCAAATTCCAACATCCGGAATTCTCCACGAGACCCGATTCTAACATACGAATACCGTATCAATCACTACACACTATACCAAAACATCATCATGAACCTATGTTGAAATCCCACCATGCACCACATAAGTTGTTTGCCCATAATAACGTCATCCGACCACAATAGCTACAATTTTACGAATCCGAAGCTCGCAATACACCTCATAAAACATATAAGCCATGTTTCAAATCTCGTAATACTGCCACGACGAAAGAGATGCATAGAAACTCATAACCACCTGTCGAATCAATAAATCGTGGAGTCCTTCCTCCCGGCAAGAACCATTACCTCATTCTGAACTGAATAACGATATTTCGTCTTTAATATACCCTACATAAATCTGATCGCACTGATCTCAGGTCCAATAACCTCGTCTCACCCAGTACAAGCTGCTCGGGCAATAAGCCACCTCAAACACCGTCTAAAATCTTATATGACACCATCAATACCCTAACAAGATACAACTCGAATTTGACCCATAGGTAAGAACGAACTCTGGGGAAGAACCATCCAACCTGCGCAACGAATAAAACGGCCAAACCGATGCTATGGCTCTATCTCAGAGATGGGAAACAAGGTACAAAAAATAAGTATAAGGGATCGTACTTAACATCTCACTGTTGTGACGTGCAACCCGATCCAGATATGACACTGTTGCGGCGTGCAACCTAATCCAAACATGACACTATTGCAGCGTACAACCCGATCCAAACATGACATGGTTGCGGCCGCAACCCGATCCACACAACATACTTGTGCTGGCATGCCATCCGATCTAAACAATGTACCTGTGGCGGCATGCCACCCGATCCACACATAACAATCAATAAGGAAACACCCTTCAAGATGTAATGCTTATACTTACGAAATGCCCGAAAATCGGCCACAAGCACGCCAAGTGCATAGTACAACCATGGGAAGACGGATAGCGCCATACGCTACAAAATCCCAAGCACGCCTAAGGTGCAATAAATGACTTGCATCTTTAGAGCCATCCTACTCATATAACACCACAAGCTACACGGGATCACAACACACGTGCGAATAATCAAGCCGCCTCACAACCCACCTGGCACAATAGAGTATTACATGGAATAGCTAACGACGGGAATAACATCCAATGCCCAAAGACTCCTCCGTAAGCAATGTTATGCCGAATGAACACATCTGACCTGACGTAGAGCACACATTCACATTAGACCCACCAACGGCCCTCATGCCGATTCTGATCATACCATACTGGGCCAACAACTTTTCAAGGATCCACAATGTCCCTATTCATGACACACAAGTGCAGTCGTCTAATCCGGAACAAACTCCCACAGTCCACAACCAAAGGAATAAAGCACCTTTCAGGCATAAACTCACACATTAGCGATAATACCAGAATCTCCATACTTGGTTTCAATCCTTAACAATCAAGTGACTAACATGTCACACTTATACAATTTTCCTGTGGGATACGCTTCCACGACCTTCTGCACCAGCTAGCAAAGTCTGCACCTCCATACCACCAACCGTGTTAATTCTGTAAAGCAAATCACGAATCCGAAAATCAATACACAATGCCTATTCCAAAGAACACCATTCTCATGCGACACTAAGATAATTCCAGATTACTCTAAACATCTGAATTCTTTCCCCCGCTCCTCCGAGCTCGGGACATTCCTAACAAAACTGAACTGTAACCTTGATTCTCAACTTCCAATTTCCATATCGCTCACTGCACCTGTCATGCCGCTATGCGACAGTACAAGAACTTCATCATGACCCCTGAACCCCTAGAAGAATAAACACTTCATTGGCTAGAAACCTTTCACTTAACTCATTTAAGAAAAAACATTGCAACACGCAATTGAATTCCCACGACCGCAGAAAATACAAACCTCAAGTCGTGGTCTAAACCGCCATTACTCTTCCGGGATATATTTACACAACAAGGCCATTTGAATCAAATACCTCCCAAATCAATCAAATTACGGTGGTTGTCAAGCCCGCACGTACAACCACAAACCACATGTATAACTAAACACACCGAAGGAACTGATCAATGCCCCACTCAGGCTGATTCAACCATTACTAACTGACCCCACTTCTTCCAATTTACTCTTGACTTGCCTTAGAAATAATAATAGCAATATTCAAAACATAACGAAACCCAACAACACTTATCCCGAGTGGCCCAACTCACCAGACCACATCTTCTCAATACCCATGAACCATCTCAAACCCTCCTTACGTGCACAATAGCATCTCCAGCTAGTACACCCATTTGGAAAGACTTTCTGCAAATCCGAAACTGTTTCTCCCATTTCTCCAATACTGCCCTGCAAACCCGATGATAACATAGAAAATCCACCAAGTATCCTTCACACTCTGCTGCAAGATCCCAATTTTTCAACCACACAACGAACCCAAAATCCTTAGACACCACGCTTACATCCTTGAACCCATTAGAACCACCATTGAGAGGCAACCACTCTGATCTGGTCCCGAACATAATCAACTCCAACGCTCTATTAGCACATGAACACTCCCAAGGAAGCAACTACATGAATTCTTTTCCTTGTACATCACATCCACAAGAAGCATAAACTATGAGTCTTCCCAAAACTTGCACATGAATCGATAAGGCGAAGTATAGCACACATCCATCAAGTTCTTTGCTCGAATTACCCCTGATATGTTTTTCTTTTTTTAGTCATAAATAATCCATCAATTCACTGATAATCAGAAATTGCACAAGCAGACAACCACGCGATCCAATCGTAAACGGTGGGCTCCCCCATTTAGCTTTAAGATACAATAACATAAATCTAGATCCCACAAAGATTCATACTTCTCCATTACCATGATCTCGCACTGTTAACCCGCTAAATTTCTCGTTATTAAACATTTTCATGAACATTCCAAATTGTCAGTCACAATCGCTCATTCGACCTCCTGCTGGGTAGTAAGTAGAACTCTTCATAGAAACTTCGTCAAAATCGCGTAACCGCTAACCTGCTCACATGAGATAGCCCACCTGTGGAATTTCATACCGACATCTTCCAACGATGTTGCACTGGGTACAACTACTACAAAATTAGTAAACCATGTTTTTAGGTCAAGTTTTGAAGTTTTCTTAGCTGTAGCCATTGTAGTTTACCATTTTAGGTCATTCTTGATCATTTTGGGACAAAAACATCATAGTGTATCATTTTAATTTTATGTTATGGCTTTAATTAGTGTTTCTTCTTTGTTATCTTCATTTTCTACTATGAGAAGCTAGATACTTACTAGGTTTGTGACCGAACCCTAGTGTGTAAACCTTATGGGTATCTAATTTAATGCTTGTTTATGATTGGGTGTTTGTTATTTAGCCTTGTTCATACTTTAATTTTAGAATTAATGGTTGCAAACATTTATTCATGCCTTTTTGACTTGGTCTTTACTTGAGAAAGAGGGACCTAGTCCAGGAAAACTTGGCTAACAAGAAACTGGGCTAGTTAAGTATTTGAATAGCCTAAATAAAGGGTTTGAACTAGAGATGGGGAAAACCTGACATGAGCTCGTAGCAACTATTTAGTTTGATACTCATTTGGGCTTGAGAAAGCCAAATTGAGCAAAATCACTCTATGGTTGAGAAGTATTGAGTGGGTAACTTAGAGTTGAGAGCTATAATACACCCCAATTACTAAAACAAGTGTTAACATAATAAACCCATTAGTCGAACACCTAGGCAAAGGTTACATCCCTAGGCCTTTTTACCTATATGAAAACAACCAAAAACAATTAGTCAATGTCTAATTTTTTTTTTCTCTAGTTGATCATTGATAGTGTAGTTTAAAAGAAATTAGCAAAACCAGCTTGATTGGAAATATATTTAAGTTGTTTCGTCTTCACGCATCAAGTATACTCCAACACCCAAAACTCCCAAAATTCCCCCTAAAAAATACACAAACTAGGTGGGAAATTCAATGGGGAAAAAATATTATTACATAAAAATGATCAAAAGTGACTTACCTTAAGAAACCCCTCAAATTCCCCGTAAAAATGCCTTAATCCGAGTTTACAAAGTTCAAAAATGATAAAAACATCTCGGAACCCTCGAATTTAAACACTGCCCAGGCATTTCTGCACCTGCGGAGTCTGGGCTCGCAGCTGCGCTCCCGCTTTTGCGGAGAAAACTTCGCTTCTGCGAAACCCACTTAAAAGTCGACCTCGCGCACCTGCAGTCCTAGCTTCGCACATGCGGGACCGCATCTGCGAACCATTCCTCGTTTCTGTGACTCCAGGACTTCCTGCCAAATCCGCTTCTACGGTCGACCAAGCGCAAATGCGCATCCGCATCTGCAAAAATCTTTCCGCGCCTGCGACCCCCAGTGATTTTCCTCATCTTAGCAGTTGCGCTACCTTAGCCGTTTCTGTGGCTCCGGACCTGCAGCCAATCCCACCGCAAGTGCGATGACACCAGATCTGAAGCATCTCAGCATAACACTTAAGCCAAATTCAATCTGTTAACCATCCGAAACGAACCCGAGGCCCCCCGGGACCTCAACCAAATATATCAATAAATCCAAAAACATGATACAAACATAGTCTAAGCCTCAAATCACATCAAAAACACGAATCACACCCCAATTCAAGCCTAACAAAAAATAAGAAATTTCAACTTCTACAATCGATGCCAAAACCCATCAAATCAACTCCGATTGACCTCAAATTTAGCACTCAAGTCATAAATGACATAACGGACCTACTCAAACTTCCGAAACCAAAATCCAAGCCCCGAAAACACAAAGTCAACTCTCGGTCAAACTTCTCAACTTTCCAACCTTCTAATTTTCCAACTTTCACCATTTCAAGTCAAATTCCACTACGGACCTCCAAATCACTATCCGGACACACTCCTAAGTCCAAAATCACCCTACGGAGCTATCAAAACAATAAAAACTCCATTCCGGAGCCGTTTATACATAAGTCAACATCCGGTCAACCTTTTCAACTTAAGCTTCCAACCTTGAGACTAAGTGTCTCAACTCATTCCGAAATATCCCCGAAACCGAACCAACTACCCCGGAAAGTCACATAACGACAATTGAGCATAAAATAAGTAGTAAATGAGGGGAACTGGGCTACAACACTCAAAACGACCGGCCGGGTCGTTATACCTCCCCCTCTTAAACAAGCGTTCGTCCTCGAACGGGTCTAGAATCATACCTAGAGTCTCAAATAGGCGTGGATATCTTCTCTGCATATCCCAATCAGTATCCCAAGTAGCCTCCTTGGTTGGCTGACCTCTCCACTTCACCTTCACTGAAGCTATGTTCTTAGACCTCAGCATTCGAACCTGCCAATCCAAAATTGCCACCGACTCCACATCATAAGTCAAATCACCATCCAACTGAACTGTGCTGAAGTCCAAAACATGAGACGGATCACCGACATACTTCCGGAGCATAGAAACACGAAACACTAGATGAACACTCGACAAACTAGGCGCAAAGGCAAGCTTGTAAGCCATTTCTCCAATCCTTTGAAGCACCTCAAAAAGCCCAATATATTAAGGGCTCAACTTGCCCTTCTTCCTGAACCTCATAACATCCTTCATGGGTGAAAACTTGAGTAGTACCTTCTCCCCCACCATGTAAGCAACATCGTGAACCTTTCAATCGGCATAACTCTTCTGTCTAGATTGTGCCGTGCGAAGCCGATCCTGAATCAATTTAACCTTTTCCAAAGCATCCTGAACTGAACTAAGTCAGTACCCAATAGCCTAACCTCACCCGACTCAAACCAACCCACAGGAGACCGACATCGTGTCCCATACAAAGCCTCATATAAAGCCATCTGAATGCTCGATTGGTAGTTGTTGTTGTAAGCAAACTCGGCAAGCGGCAAAAACTGATCCCAAGAACCCCCGAAATCTATGACACAAACGCGTAGCATATACTCCAATATCTAAATAGTGTGCTCAGACTATCTGTCCGTCTGAGGGTGGAATGATGTTCTCAACTCAACCTGTGTGCCCAAATCTCGCTACACTGCTCTCCAAAATAGCGATGTAAACTGCGTGCCCCGATCTGAGATGATGGACATCGGCACACTATGAAGGTGAACAATCTAGCGGATGTAGATCTCAATCAACCACTCTGAAGAATAAGTAGTCCCAACTAGAATGAAATGCGCGGACTTGGTCAGCCGATCCATAATCACCCAAATAGCATCAAACTTCCTCGAAGTATGTGGGAGCCCAACTACAAAATCCATGGTGATACGCACTCATTTCCACTATGAAATCTCAAGCCTCTGAAGCAATACGTCCGGTATATGATGCTCATACTTCACATGTTGATAGTTTAGGCACTAAGATATAAACCCCACTATGTCTTTCTTCATTCTCCTCCACCAATAGTGCTACCTCAAGTTCTGATACATCTTTGCGGCATCCGGATGAATGGAATATCGCGAAATGTGGGCCTCCTCAAGAATCAACTCATGTTGCCCATCCACATTGGGCACACAAATTCAACTATGCATCCGCAACACCCCATCATCCCCAATAGTAACCTCCTTAGCATCACCATGATGAACCGTGTCCTTAAGGACAAGCAAATATGGATCATCATACTGACGCTCTTTGATGCAATCATATAAGGAAGACCGAGAAACTACACAAGCTAGAACCCGACTGGGCTCCGAAACATCTAATCTCACGAACTGGTTGGCCAAAGCCTGAACATCTGACACAAGCAGCCTCTCGCCAACAGGAATGAATGCAAGGCTACCCATACTCACCGCCTTCCTACTCAAAGCATCGGCCACCACATTGGCCTTCCCGGAGTGATACAGAATGGTAATATCATAGTCATTTAGCAGCTCCAACCATCTCCGCTGCCTCAAATTTAGATCCTTTTGTTTGAACAAGTGCTGGAGACTCTGATGATCCGTAAATACCTCACAAGATACACCGTAGAGATAATGTTTCCAAATCTTCAATGCATGAACGATGGATGCCAACTCCAAATCATGAACAGGGTAATACTTCTCATGAGGCTTCAACTGGCACGAAGCATATGCAATCACTCTACCCTCCTGCATCAAGACACACCCAATACCAATTCAAGAAGCATCACAATACACTGTATAAGATCCTGACGCTGAAGGCAAAACTAGAACTGAAGTTGTGGTCAAGGAAGTCTTGAGCTTCTGAAATCTCTCCTCACACTCATCCGACTATCTGAATGGAGCACCCTTCTAGGTCAATTTGGTCAAAAACGTTGCAATGGATGAGAAACCCTCCACAAAGCGACGATAATAATTGTCCAAGCCGAGAAAACTCCGAATCTCAGCAGTTGAAGACGGTCTGGGCCAACTCTGAACTGCCTCTATCTTCTTTAAATCCACCTTAATCCTCTCACTGGAAATCACGCACCCCAAGAACGCCACCTAACTGAGCCAAAACTCACACTTGGAGAACTTGGCATAAAGCTTCTCCTCCCTCAACCACTGCAGTACAATCCTCAAATGTTGTGCATGCTCCTCCTGGCTCCATGAGTACACCAGGATATCATCAATGAATACTATGACAAACGAATCAAGATATGTCTGAAATTCATTGTTCGCCAGATGCATGAATGTTGTTGGGGCGTTGGTCAGCCCGAAAGACATCACAATGAACTCATAGTGACCATAGCATGTCCTGAATGCCATCTTTAGAATATCTGAGTCCCGAATCTTCAACTGGTGATACCCAGACCTCATGTCAATCTTAGAGAATACCCTCACTCCCTGAAGCTGGTTAAAGAAATCATCAATGTGTGGCAAGGGATACTTGTTCTTGATTGTAACTTTGTTAAACTGCCTATAGTCGAAGCACATCCGCATAATACCATCCTTCTTCTTCACAAACAGAACCCGTGCAACCCAAGATGAGACACTAGGCCTAATAAACCCCTTATTAAGAAGATCCTGAAGCTGCTCTTTCAATTCCTTCAACTCTGTTGGTGCCATATGATATGGAGGAATAGAAATGGGCTGAGTGCCCAGTACCAAGTCAATACCAAAATCAATATCCATATCGGGTGGCATGCCTGGCAGGTCTGCAGGAAACACATCCGAAAAATCTCGGACTACTGGTACAGAATCAATAGTAGGAGTATCAGCACTAACATCCCTCACAAAGGCCAAATATGATAGACACCCCTTCCCAACCATCCGTTGGGCCTTCAAATATGAAATCACGTTACTGGGAACATAATCTAGAGAACCTCTCCGCTCAATCCTTGGCAACCCCAGCATCGCCAACGCCACAGTCTTAGCGTGACAATCCATAATAGCATGACATGGAGAGAGCCAATCCATACCCAAAATCACATCGAAATAAACCATACTAAGCAATAAGAGATCGACTCTAGTCTCCACTCCCCCAATAGTCACCACACAACCGATACATACGGTCCACAATAATAGTATCACCCACCGGCGTAGATACATGAACATGTGAGACTAAGGACTCACGGGGCATATCCAAATAACGAGTAAAGTAGGATGATACATAGAAATAAGTAGAACCAGGGTCAAATAATATGGAAGCATCCCTGTGGCATACTAAAACAATACATGTGATTACTGCGTCTGAAGAAACATCCTCTAGCCTGGCAGGGATAGCATAGAATCGAGCCTGACCACCATCTGATCGGCCTCTCCCGCTGGGCGACCTTTAGTTGCTTGGGCCCCACCCCAAGCTGGCTGAGTGGGTGGTATAACTGTTGGTGTTGGTATCATCAACCGAGAACTCTGCTGTGGAACCCCACTCAACAATCTAGGGTAATCCCTCTTGAGATGACTCAGGTCCCCGCACTTGAAACAACCCCTCCTCTGACGGAGTTGTTGCTCCTGATAACCCAAGAACTTCCTATAGAAACCTTAGAAGACGAGGCATGGTGAGAAAACTGTGCTGGTAATGCACTGAATGATGACTGACACGAATGATCACTTTAAGAACCGTGGCTAACTTATGCACCACGATGAGCTGGACAAGCCGTCTGAGCGGGCCAATAAGGATGACCTTATTGTGGTAGGACTAACCCAGAGAAGAAACACCGCTGAAACCACCCAAACCATGAGGCCTCTTGGCCTCCCTCTCCTCACGCTCCTGTCTACGGGCCAACTTTAGCCGCCGAGCAATGTTAACCACCTCATCAAACCTAGCACCTGATGCTTTCTCCCAAGTCATAACAAAAAGCAACTGATAGCTGAGGCCATCAATGAACCTCCTAATCCTCTCCCTCTCAGTGGGAACCAACCAAACTGCGTGATAAGCCAACTCAGAAAATATCATCTCATACTGGGTCACAGACATGCCCTCCTGGCGTAGCTGCTCAAACTGCCTACGCAACTCCTCTCTATGGGTCGGTGGCACAAACTTCTCCAAGAAGAGAACGGAGAACTAATGCCATAAAAATGGTGATTCACCGACTGGCCTGCTCTTCCCATAAGTCTCCCACCATCTGAAAGTTGCCCCAGCCAGTTTAAAAAAAATAAATGAGACCCCACTAGTCTCCAGAATACCTGTCGTGCGAAGAATCTGCTGGCACCTATCCAAGAAATCCTGATCATCCTCTGACTCAGCCCCACTGAATGATGGAGCATGGAGCCTCCCAAACCTCTCTATTCTCTTTTGCTCCTCATCACTCATAATGGGACCCACCTGGGCCTGAGCAACTGCAACCAGCTGGACTGGTAATACTCCCGGTGTCTGAAGTCCCTATATCACCTGCTCAGGAGCACGGGCGGCGAGAGTCTAAGTACCTCCCCCAACCTGAGAAGTGGTTCTTGCGGCCAGAACTGAAACCGCTTGGGCAAGGCTAGTGCAAATAGTCAATATCTAGGCCAAAGCCTCCTGAAGGCCTGTAATCATAGTGGGCACAGCTGGTGCTTGAGCTGGTCCCACTGCCTCAACCACATCTAGAATTTGTTCCTGAGCTGGAGCAACTGGTGGGTCTGCATGTGCTGCTTTAGCTATTGTATGAGCTACACCTCGACCTCGATCGCGGCCTCGGCCTCTCGTGGCCCTAACTGGTGGTACTTGTGGCCATCCGCCCGATCCGGTATCTCGTGTTCTCACCATCTATGAGAGAATATAATAACAAAAATTTAATTTCCAGAATCAACAAGTTCGAACAACAAGAATACAAGAATGTGAAGTTTTTCTAAGGGTTCGGCAGCCTCTCAAAGATAAGTACAGACGTTTCCGTACCGATCCGCAAGACTCTATTAAACTTGCTCATGACTCGTGAGACCTATGTAACCTAGGCTTTGATACTAACTTTTCACGACCTCAAATCATAAGTGTCATGATGGCACCTATCATGATACTAGGCAAGCCGACAACTCATAAATACCAGCTTCTTAAATTCCAAAATATACTGAATTAGTTTTAAGTAAATAAGAATCTCATAAAAACTGGATGAAACACCACAACTCAATATAAAATTCCCAAAATCCGGGTGTCAGTGAGTACATGAGCATCTATACAATAACATAGTCCGATACACTGTCTAAGATAGTAGAATAGAATAAGTAAAACTGAGAGATAGGGGAGGAGAGTCAAGGTTTGCAAATGCCAAGGCAACTACCTCGAAAATCTCTGATCAGGTCAAACTCCACGATCAGCAACCACCGTGCCCGAAAATACCTGGATCTGCACACAACGTGTAGGGTGTAGTGTGAGTACAACCAACTCAATAAGTATCATAAATAAATAAGGCAAGGTTAAATTATTGAGGATACTAGTTATTCCGGTGTAATTCTGCCTTTTCAAAACAGCACGGAACAATATTTCAAATCAACTCATCAAGCTTCGTGAGAAGAAAATTCGTGTGTGCATGTGCACAGTTTCTCAAATACCTTGCTCAGACAGTATTATGGCATGTAGAGGAAGGAAATAAGTAAATCATATAAATGATTAAGAAAATACAAATCCCACACATTGCACGGACAACTCACGTGTTGCATGGACAACTCACGTGAGACACAGACAACTCACGAGCCAATAATATCAATATATGGATCCGCACGGACAACTCACGTGCTGCACGGACAACACACGTGCCAATAACATAATCCGCCTGGCATAGTCACATGCCCTCAGTCCAGACATATCATACATAAGCAATAAAGCAAGTATACATGTATATGATGAATGAAATAAGATTCTCATATCCTTGGATCGGTATAAATGACATGCTAAAGTGTAGGCATGTGCAAAGTGTGCTATCGCAACTCAAATCGGCAATTTCATCACTGAAACGCATTTAACAAGTTCGCAGGGGTTAAACCTCTAAGTAGCCTCAGCATTGCTCAAATAGACCACATAAACTGTTACAACATGTGAGATATCATTGCTTAAAGCTTAACAGTCAATTCTAGGCTTATAAGAGCCCGAGCACAACCCAAACATGAATATATAATCCCGGTGCACGCACATGGGCTCATCCCCACGCATGTACGCACCCAAAAGAGCGTGGCTATCACAACCATTCAGGGAACTGGTGCCTCAACCAAGTTTAAATATGATACTTACCTCAAGCAAATCAAATCACTCCACTAACAAGCCCTTGCATCGTGAATCAACCTCTAAATGCCTCGAATCTAGCCACAAACACCTCGATACAATCAACACGAGCTATAAAAATCAATTCCATATGAAAATGTTAAGTTCTAAATCAAAAATCAAAAAGTCAACTCAAAAGTCAACTCCGGGCTCACGTCTCGGAACCCAACAAAAGTTATAAAATCCGAACACCCATTCAACCACGAGTCTAACCATACCAAATTTAGCAAATTCCGATACTAAATCATCACTCAAATCTTCAAATTGCACTCTCCAATGCCTAGCCCAAAACTCCCAAAATTCCACCTCAAAAAGACACTAACTGGGTGGAAAATTCAATGGGGAAATAATATTATTGCATACAAATAATCAAAAGTGACTTACCTCAAGAAACCCCTCAAAATCCCTCGCAAAAACGCCTTAATACGAGTTTGCAAAGTCCAAAATGATTAAAAAATCTCGGAACCCTCGAATTTAAACACTGCCCAGGCATTTCCGCACCTGCGGAGCCTGGGCTCGCAGTTGCGCTCCCGCTTTTGCGGAGAAAACTTCACTTCTGCAAAACCCACTTAACAGCCGACCTCGCACACTTGCGGTCTCAGCTTATCACCTGCGGGACCGCATCTGCGAACCATTCCTCGCTTCTGCGACTCCAGCATTGCCTGCCCAAATCCGTTTCTACGGTCGACCAAGCGCAAATGCGCATCCATATCTGCGGAAAGCTTTTCGTGCCTGCGACCCCCAGTGACCTTCCGCATCTTAGCATTTGCTCTAACTTAGCCATTTCTGTGGCTTCGCATCTTCGGCCAATCCCACCGCAGGTGCAATGACACCAGATCTGAAGCATCTCAGCATAACACTTAAACCAAATTCAATTCGTTAACCATCCGAAACGAACCCAAGGCCCCCCGGGACCTCAACCAAATATACCAATAATTCCAAAAACACGATACAAAATTAGTCAAGGCCTCAAACCACATCAAACAACATCAAAAATACGAATCGCACCCCAATTCAAGCCTAACGAAAACTAAGAAATTTCAACTTCTACAATCGATGCCGAAACCCATCAAATCAAGTCTGATTGACCTCAAATTTAGCACACAAGTCATAAATGACATGATAGACCTACTCTAACTTCTGGAACAAAAATTGGAGCCCGGTAATCACAAAGTCAACTCTTGGTCAAACTTCTTAACTTTCCAAACTTCTAATTTTCCAACTTTCGTCATTTCAAGCCAAATTCTACTACGAACCTCCAAATCACTATCCGGACACACTCCTAAGTCCAAAATAATCCTCCGGAACTATTGGGACCATCAAAACTCTATTCCGGAGTCTTTTACACATAGGTCAACATCCGGTCAACATTTTCAACTTAAGCTTCCAACCTTGAGAGTAAGTGTCTCAACTCATTCCGAAATATCCCCGAAACCGAACCAACTATCCCGGCAAGTCACATAATGACAATTGATCATAAAATAAGAAATAAATGGGGGAACAGGGATACAACACTCAAAACAATCGGCTGGGTCGTTATACCTCTTTAGGATAAACTCCGCCTTAGCATTAATCTGCTTCCACTTCTTACGCACATTGCTATTTTTTGGTGCATAAAAAGGAGGACTTGTGTTACTCTTATTTACAACTTCTCACAAATATTCACCAACAAGGTATGACTCCATACAAGTCTTCCATATTTTATAGTTAGACTGATTCAATAACTACATCCCCAGTCTTCCATACCTTCCAAAAAATCAACTTTAGTTTTTCACAATGTTGATATTCAAAAGAAGAGTCTTAAGTATTTATAAATTATTTAACCACCTAAAAGTAAAATATATATTAAATCGCATCAACAAAATACACCCAAATTCATGCATTAAAATATAAAAGATCAAGTCATTAGAATATTGAAGTTATGCATTTTAAGAACGACCTTAAATTTAGTTCTCTCAACATGCACAGGTACTTATCACTCCTAGAATACAAATTTTGGACATCAAAGAAACATTCTTCTGTAATATATTAAGTATAACAGAAGTATGAAGTTTAGTTCTCTCAACATGCACATGTATTTATCACCCATACAATACAAACTTTGGACATCAAAGAAGCATTCTCATCATTCATTTGTCTCAATAAATCTCATTAAATTGGATAGTTATTAATTAGCTTACCTAGTGGGTTGGGTTAGGTGTCATCACGACTAGTTAGATTTTGGGTCGTGACAAGTTTTGCGAGTCATGAGCAAGTGCCTAGTAGAGTTTTGCGAATCGGTATGATGACGTCCATACCTATCTTCGAGAGGCTACAGGGCATTTAGGATAAACTTCCCATCTTTCTTTTCTTATCGTGCGACATTGATTCAACTTGAAGTGTAACTCTTGGAATTCCTTCCACGCACTCGTATGCGCATGTGAGTGCTCGGTATCAGCTGTACATCGATGGCTTGTGATTTCATGGATGAGGTGCAAGATTTGATTTCTGTGTGCTGATGATGGGCCAGTCTGGGGGACTTGAGGCCGGGTTTTGACTGTAGCTTGAGCACGGGGATTTCAGTTGTGTGAGCACATGCTTTTGGACTTATATGTCCGGTAGTGTCTCTATGAGTGGAATTTGCGACTCGATGAGTGGTTGAATGGCTATATGATGAGTATGATGTGACTGTGGGGTGTGTTCAAATGGTTTGGATGTGATGGGATGAGTTTGCTTGGGATGTGAAAAGGACTATTGGGTGCTTAATTTTGTTTTGGATGTGACGTATAGTCTCGAGTTATGAGTGTATTGAAGGATCTTTCATGTTGTTTAACTGTGGAACGAATTAGATTCTCATGTCTTATTGATGAGTTCAGACTCAGGAAGATTAAGTGATTGTGTAGTAGTTGTGGTTGTGAAAGGGTATAGAGAGATGTCAGTTTGAGGCTAAGCATGTAGGTTATAACCTGCGGGATAATTTACGGATGTGTGATCCTTATGATGTTGTGAGGAGGGCTTCTTTTCTACCAGTGGGTTATAGGTGTTGAGATTTGAGTTTGGATTGGTTGAGAAATTTGACCTGACTGTCACAAGGATTAAAGCGAGATTTGCAAATGATTTGAAGTATTAGATGGTTTGTGTTACATGAGCTTATGAAGGATTGAGCTGAATTTCGGTGCGAGATTATGGCAGTAATAGAGTATGGGTATTATGAGTTATTAATTGTTTTGTCCTATGGCTTAGAGCCAAGTGGGGGAGTCTGTTATCGACGATTTGATTACATGGTTATGTGTTGTACTGGTTTCGGTTTGAGGCATGCTTGTGAATCAGATATGACTTGCAGAGGTTGAGATCGAGGATGACTCGAGTAAAGGAATTTCTGGATACGGGTTATGCTACACATGATGGATATATAGTAATCCTAGAATGATTCGGGTTTGTTGTTCGTGGTAGATGTGATGTACTAAGGAAAAGGGATTCACCTGGTTGCTTAGAGGTGTAGATTACTTCTTTGGGTGTTATTGAGCCAATGGGGCACAGGTCAGTCGGCCCGTTTAGGCGGTGCAGTTGAGATTTGAGCAGAGTGGATGACTCTCGAGAAGGTTCTAATGGATTCAAGAGTTATATGTAGCAATTGGGAATTTTCAGGATTTGTATATGACTAGAATCTAAGATTTACATTGGATGGTGTCGAGACTCGTGGTATTTCTATATCATTATGGATTATAAATTTCAGTATCAGGAAGGTGAAGGAAACGATTTTAGATTCACAAAAGGTCTCTTCAGAGTGGGTGTCTCGGTTGTGGTACTTTTGGGGTGCTTAAGAGGGAATACGACGGCTTATGGGCCTCAGGGCGGTGTGGTTTTATGCTAGGATCTCGTGTGGTAATTTTCGGTTAAAGATCGTGGTGTTGTGGCAAGGAGAAGTGTCACCTTGAGGGTAATTCAGAAGGAACTCGGAGAAATAGTATAACTTGATAGTAGGTTGGATCAGCACGGTAATGGATAGGATCGGTTCTTTGGGTACTTATGATGTGGTGAGTTTCTACAGGTGTTTTGTGGCTATACTCTTGGGTTTGGCGAGTCGCGTGGCTTGGTTGAGTTAGAGAGATTTAGTTCTGATGGTTTGCTTATGTGCAAATGGGTTTCGAAGAGTTTTCGATGGTTTCTACCACGATTTGAGATGGATGTTTCCTACTGGTGTGAGGAGCATGTTGTGTATTGTGATTTTCTCCTGGATGATATCAGATGGAGAGTTTTAGGCTGATCGGGTATGTATTTTGCTTGTGACTCAGAGTTGATTACGAGATTCTCATACTTTCATATGATGGCATGATAGATGAGGTGTGGTTTGATATTGGGATTTGCATGTGCAAGTATACGATTCAATGCCAAAAGGAAGATCATGTGTTTATGCAGCACATCAATTTCGGATACTGGCACTAATTGGTATTACCTGAGTAGAGTGTACATTCAGAAGGTGCACTGTGTTTTGACTTACGGATGTTTCATTGGTATTGCGATACATGCCTGGTTGATCGACAACTGATATTCATACTTTGCTATGTGGCACGAAGGAATTATAGATACATTCCTCGCGGGATGATCATGTGTGAGAGATATGTTAGACATTTGGGCGGTGGAGCATAGATCAGATATGGTAACTCATGTTTTCTATGTATTTAGAGACTGGAAGTTCTCAGAAGCAGACTATTTCGTGGTTGTGGACTGTGAAAATGTGGCCAAAGCTAGCCAGATGATGATATGTGTTATGGTTAGGTCATTGTGGACTTTCGGAAGGTTATTTATCTATTTGTGGATGACCAGAGTTGATTTGGGGCCTATTGGTAGGCCCAATGAGGATGTGTATTCTACACCGAGTCGGATTGGTTGACTTAGTACTGTTATTGTTGAGGGATGTGCCATTTGGTTAGAGTTGAGCTTATTCGTGTTCTGATATGATCTATGTGTTACTTCTCTATGCTACGAGGGTTGTGATTTGTTGGTTATATGCACACATGGTGCGGTTCTATTTGGGTCTTATAGCGGAATTCGAGCGAGATGGTGATTGGGGTGTGGAATGGTTGATTGTGCCTTGGTTATGCTATTTTCTGGTTGTGGTATACGGTATTGTTTGCTTCTTCATGGTTATGGCTATTCACTTTGTGTACTTGATGTCAAATTGCATGTGGTTGTTGATTTGGAGCATTGTGGCTTGAGGTATTTCATATGGACCAGTGTTTGGATGGGGTCATGCATTGCAGCAGAATTATGTTGAGATGTGATCCTTTGTGTTAGATTAGTGTGTCTTGGTTCTACTATGTATGATGGGTTCATAGCATTGCGGTTGTGGTGGTACTTGTTGAGTTTGCGGGACGGTCCTCTCATTTGAGTCATTTCCTACTTTTTGGTGCATTTGAATTGTTGCGTATTGGTGCACGGATTGCACTGTTTGTGGCTTAAGGTTGAATTGGTGTGGCATGTCAGTAGGGAGGCTATGTTTGATAAGATGAGGCCATCGGACCTAGAATGGGTGCTATCGGATTTGATTGCGGTATATTTGGAAGGATGTCGCTGATCGGCTTAGAAATTGGCTATAGTTCTTGTCGAAGGAGTCCGCGACTTGTTGATCTAATAAGTGGTTACGAGTTTCTTCGTGTTTCTTTCATCACCGGCAGTATACGAAGGTTATAGAATGGGGTTTTGTTCGATATGAGGTTTATTACCGGTATTGGGTTGTTTTGAGTAGCTATTGTGATCGAAAGTTATTACCATGAGTATTGGAGTTATGTTGTATATCATGTGATTGTGTCTTGGGTTATGGTTATGGCTTGATGCAGCTTGTTCAGGCTTATACGGTGTGTAGATGCGAGATTCAGGTCTTACAGGAAATTTCGGATGTTGGAAATTGAACTCTAAGGTTTATGGGCTGAAGTTGAATTAAAGGTCTTCAACTAGGTTGTGTCGTCAGGCTTATATGGATTAGTGTGATGTGGGATCACCCCCAGGTATGTGCATGGTAAGGTTACACGGCGGTTTGATGACTTTGGAACGACTTTGGGAGGAAGAACGTATGTTTAAGTGGGGGAGAATGTAACGACTCGACCGGTCGTTTTGAGAAATTTTCACTTTGCTCGGTAATTGAGGTCATGAGTAGCTCCGTATGATGTATTATAACTTGCGTGGATCGTCAATTTTGGTTTTCAAGTTATTCGAAATCGATTTGAAAGAATGAATTTCATGATTGAAGCTTTAAGTTGGAAGAGTTTACCGAGTTTGACTTTATAGTATTTGACCTCAGATTGGAGTTTTGATGGTTCTGTTAGGTCCGGATGGTGATTTTGGACTCGAGCGTATGCCCGGATTTACATTTGGATATTTCTAGAAGGTTTCGGCACTAATTAGCGAAAGTTGAAAATTTGATAGTTTGGAAAGTTCATAAGTTTGACCGAGATTTGACTTTGAGGATATCGGATTCGAATTGTGGTTCCGGGAATTGGAAAGCTTCATTACGTCATTTGAGACTTGTGCGCAAAATTTGGGTTTATTCCGGGTTGATTTGATATGTTTCGGCGCGAGTTTTGGAAGTTAAAAATTCAAAGTTCATTTAAGTTTAAATTGTGGTACGATTCGTCGTTTCGATGTTGTTATATGTGATTTGAGGCCTCGAGTAAGTCCGTATTATGTTATAGGACTTGTTGGTATATTCGGACGGGGTCCCGAGTGGCTCAGGTAAGTTTCGGATAATATTTGGACTGAGTTGAATTTTTTGGGGTTGCTGGTTCTGAAGTTCCGCACCCGCGACTAGTATTGCGCAGATGTGATGGCCGCAGAAGCGAGACCATGAGCGCAGAAGCGAAGAGCACTACTAGGCAGGAGGCCGCAAATACAGAGTTTTCTTCGCATCTGTGAAGGCGCAGATACAGACATTTTATCGCATGAGTGGAAATGGACTGTTGACGAGGGGTCGCAAATGCGAAAATTTTTGCGCAGAAGCGATGGTTACTGAGTTTGGGCCTGTTCGGAGAAGCGAAGGTTGGGTCGTACACGCGGGCCCGCAGAAGCGTAAATTGGTTCGTAAATGCGAACAATGCTCGGCAGATTCTATATATTTCGAGGTTTTGGTTCTTTTACTATAATTTGAGATTTGGGGCTCGGATTGAGGCAATTTTTAAGCGATTTTCATCACATGAATTGGGGTAAGTGTTCTACATCGGTTTTGATTATATTTCGTGAATCTATATTCGTTTTTGGTAATTGAATTATGAAGTTTTAAGAGAAATTGGGGGGGTTTTATCTAAAGTTACATAGAGTGAATTTTTTAGTTTTGAACATCGATTCGGAGTCGGATTTAAGTGAAACTAGTATGGTTGGACTCGTAATTAAATGGGTTATCTGATTTTATGAGTTTCATCGGGTTCCGAAGTACGGGCCAGAGTTTGACATTTTGGTTGACTTTGGGCTTTTGATTAAAGATTTGACCTTTATCATTTGGAATTATTTCCTTAGGAATTATTTGATGTATTTGAATTACCTTTGGCTAGTTTCGGGTCGTTCGGAGGTCGATACGCGCGGGATGGCATGTTTTGAGTATCGTTTGGCTTGCCCGGTATTGAATTTGGCTTGTTCAAGATAAGTAACAATTCTAAATTTGGTGCTGAGGGTATGAATCCCGAATATACGTGTTATGTGTTTGGTGTTGAGGTGACGCACATGCTAGGTGACGGGCGTGTGGGCGTGCACCGTGTGAATTATGACTCGGTTATTTCTGTGGTACTGTATAGTTACTTAATCTTGTCTTTATCCATGAGATTTCTACGTGCTAGTGTAATTGAGTTGTGATCCATGTTTGTGCTACATGCTTATCTTGTTGGGACCCACTGAGGTCATTTCTATTGTTGAACTATTTGCTTAAATTGCAATTACATACTTATAGTCTATTTGGCCAAGCTTCTCACCATGCCAAAAGTACTTTTTTCTTCAATTTGAGGTGTTTGGCCAAGCCTTTTTTGAAAAAAAAATGCTTTTGGATAATAGCAGAAGCAGTTTTGAAGAAGCAGAAAAAGTAGCTTCTCTCCAGAAGCAGAAGCAGTTTTGACTTATTTTCCTACCAAAAATACCTTTTGCAAATATTATACATACCAAAATAACCTTACTTAATTTAAACTATTAAGTAATATAAAATAACTTTTGGAATGAACTTTCATATTTATTGGATGATTTTTGATATATTTAAATTATCTTGAATAATAAAGTGCTTTTTAATTTTATTTTTATATTTTACTTAAATAAAATAACAAACTTAATTATTATCTTTAATAATAAATATTTATAATTATTTATCTACTTATATAATATTAACTATTAAGCAAATTTTTTCATGTCCTTATTTGTAATTTGACACATAAAAATACTATTTGAAAAGCTTGGCTAAACACAAATTATTGTTCAAAAGTGTTTTTCAAATTGATTAGTCAAACACACAAACTGCTTTTCTCCAAAATTATTTTTTTGAAAAGCACTTTTGAAAAAAGCAATTCTCAAAATAAGCTGATTTTTTCAGCTTGGCCAAACAGGCTATTAGTCATACTCATTCATTGCATATCATATCTCAGTCTCCGTTATCATTTGTCTCACATCATATTATCATTGTTTGGACCGATTGGCATAAGATTTGTGAGGCCGAGAGATTGGAGAGATTAATGACTAAGTGAGGTCTGGGGCCTGATTGTGAGGATATTTGTGGGATCGGGCTGCACGCCGCAAACAGACTTTATTGATTTATGACATGATTGGCTTATTATAGCGTTTGGGCTGGATCTGCCCCTCTGGAGTCTGCACACCCACAGTGAGCGAGGTACCTACTGAGCGAGAGTGCCAAGAGCGAGTGTCGAGTGATTGGGAGGACTGAGTGATTGGAAGGGCCGAGTTACTGTGAGAACTGAGTGAATTGATACTCTGAGAGTATGCATATGGTTTTATCACTGTGTTGCGTTGCATTCGACATGCACACTTGACATACAGGCATAGAGATGCATTTTCCTCATGATGTACGGTATTACGTCATTCATGACTTCTCATACACATTGACATGTAGGCATAGAGATGTACTTTCCTCATGCCATCTGATAATGAAACAATTACCTGTTGAAAATTTTGGGAAAAATCACAATTTTACAAACTTACTCATATTTTGGTGATTTCGGTAAAAGATTTGGGTTTTACTGTTATACTTGAAAAATATGCCTAGTTTCCGGAACTGTGAACGAGCTGAACATTATATCTTTGAGTTATTACTTGTACCGCTTTAGTTATATTGTTATGAGTTGTTCCTGGGTGTTGGTGTTGGACTCTGACCTTATCCAAGCTAGTCACTACTTTCAACCTAAGGTTAAGTTTGTTACTTATTGAGTACATGGGGTCGGTTGTACTCATACTACACTTCTGCTCCACCTTGCGTGCAGATGTTGGATGTTGCTGTGTATGGCGGGAGTTGGATTTGAAGATGTACCTACGTTCCGGTCATAGCTGCCTCTTGATCTTAGTAGCTTTAGAATTTTAATTTGTTCATGTATATTTTAAACAGATGATGTATTTTATTTCATACCAGCTTTGTAAATTCTAAATCTTAGAAGCTCATGATTTGTACTACCAGTCCTTAAGAAATGTATAAAGGTTCAGCTATTTCATCATTCATTTGTCTTAATAAATCTCATTAAATTAGATAGTTGTTAATTGGCTTACTTAGCGGGTTGGATTAGGTGCAATCACGACTAGTTGGATTTTGGGTTATGACATTACTCCCTCCGTTCACTTTTATTTGTCAAGTATTCTAAAAATAAATTTTTATTTTTACTTGTCACTTTTCGCATATCAAGAGAATCATATTTTTGTTTTACCTGTTTTGCCCTTGGTATTAATTTCTCATTCCAAATTCATTAATACTATACACCAATTAATATGGGTATCATGATAAATTATGTATTTTAGTTATTATTTTTTAAGGAATGTGCGAAGTTAATAGTGGACAATTAAAAATGAATGGATCAAATAAATATTAAAGTGCTTCAGTAGATTTTACTCTTGTTTAAACAATTTCACTTGCTTGGACTCAAAGGTTGTAAAGCACTTAACAAGCTTTTATATTTAGCACCATTAAATTAGTGGGCTTCCTTTTTGCTTAAAGAAACAAAAAAGATCTCTAGCGGATTCGTTGAATTTCATAACAAATAATAATACTCCCTTCGTCCCGGTCAAGTTGATTAATATTTAAAGTTAAATTGAATCAGATCAATTTAATATTTAAATATCTAAAAATTATATTAAAATATTATAAATTATAATTTTTCTCATGTCAATATACTAAAAAATAAATTTAAAATTTTAAACTTATATAATCTAAATTTAAAGAAATAAAAAGTATCACATAAATTATAATGAAGAACAATACTGTAATAAATAATACTCACTTCTTATAAAGCAACTTTATACAAACATAAATAAATATCACAAAATCCAAACACTTAAATAACCATCAAAAGATGTGGTGCAGTGGATGATATTACTCAGATGTCTCAAGTTCAAATTCTGAGTATAAAAAAATTATTGATAGAAAGTGCTTCTTCCGAATGGGGTCCTACGCGGAGCGAATCTAAATATTGACGGGTTCCAATACGGATACCAGAAACCGAACGGAAAACCAAAAAATAAATGCTTTAAGTAAGCGGGAAGAAGCAATAAAAACCTTTACTTTCGTACTTTTTGGCCACAGCTGAAAGATCAAAGATTCGTACTGTTCCTCTCTTCAATTGTCACAGGGAAACCACCTTTCATTTTCGCAGTGAGGTAAGACACGAAGACCGGCTCAACACCTTTTTCTACAACCGGAACCACCTTGAACCGCCGTAAAACACCAGCCACCACCCTCTTCATTTGCAAAAATGCCATTTCTTTTCCTAAACAAATTCTTGGCCCCGCCTGAAAAACAGGATAAGTATACGTGTCCATGGCCACAAAAGTCCAATTATCTGACACGTCATCCTTATCTAACCACCTCTCTGGCCTAAACTCTGCCCAATCTTTTCCCCGTAATTTCTCCACTCTTCCCATTGCATAGGGATGATAACTTACCCTTGTACCCTTTTTAACAAAAGTACCATCTGGCAAAATATTATCCTCTGCTGCAGCTTTAGAATCTATAGGAACTGGTGGGTAAAATCTCATGCTTTCACAAAGTGAAGCATGTGTGTAAATCATGTCTTTCACTTCATCATACACTGGACATTCAGATTTTGCTTTGATCTCTTTCAAGATTTGACTTTCTACTTCTGGGTGTCCAGAAATTAACCAAAAGAACCATGTTAAAGCAGCAGATGTTGTGTCACGGCCAGCCAAAATGAAACTTATAACAATATCTGTAACAAAGTTCTCATCCGAATGGCCAGTGCTTAAAAATCTTGATAGTAAATCCACTGATTCGAGCGATGTTTTTTCTTTGAGTTCTCTTTGTTTTTCTTTCACGAGCTCTTTAGCAAATTGGCGAACTTCATCAACAGCTGCCCCGAATTTTTTCTCGGACCCAATATTCAATTTTCTCTTGATTTTCCATAAAAAGGGGAAAATAGCATTGACTCTTTCACTGCTTAGCCTAACAGCTTCTTCAAAAGCAACTGCGAATTTTGCTTGAGGAAGTGATGGTAATAAATAAGCAGGATCATACCCAAAAGCAATTTTACAAATATTATCAAAAGCAAACCTTTGTAAAATGTCTTGAAAATCAACAACTGTTTTTTTGGCAGCAGCAGTAGCAAGAATTGGAATTAGCCTTTCGTTGAGTTCTGTATCAACAACAGTTTCAACGAAATTGCGAAGAGATTTTGTATTAAACTCATGGCTTGCAACTTGTCTTTGATACTTCCAAATGTCACCGTCCACATTAAATATGCCATCACCAAGAAAATCAGCCATAGTTGTTTTAAGAACATTACCTTTTTGGTAAATGTGAAATTGGGTTTTGAGCATGTGTTGGACATTGGAGGGGTTAGCTGTGAATATTTGGCGAAAACCGAAAGGACGATTGAGAGTGAAAGTTAAGTTGGAAGTGTTTTGAATAACATCACAAGTCCATTGAATTCGACGGTCTTTGTTTGCTAAGATTGAGAAATAGGAACCAATGATTGGATATGATTTTGGGATCTTGCTGGTGGATTTACTGGATGGGAAAACATTGGTTAAAGTGGTTTTGATGAAGAAGAGGAAGAGGAAAGGAATGAGGCAAAAGAGTAAAGAGGTTGAAAGCTCCAAGTCTATCATCATTTACTACTTATATCTTTTTGCGGTTTAACTTTTTCTTTTGGATGATGAGTAGAAGCGTTAAGATGTCTATGAATACTTCCTAGAGCTATTTATAGACCTTTGGACTCTAACTTTTATTTTTTAAACATTACTAACAATATATCTTCCCACGTGTAAGCATTATAGGCAGTTTTCTTTCTTAATATTAAAGTAAGGCCAAATTCATATACTAAACATCTCAATTGATATTAGGGGTGTGAACGGGTTTTTTAATTACCAAATTAAACTAATTATGTCGGATTTTTAAATCTATAAACTAAACCACTAACAAAAATTAAATTTTTCAATCTCGATTTTTTTGGCGTTTTTTGAATTTTTTCCGGTAAAATCTTAATAGTATAAAATATACAACTTGTACTCCAAATATTTTTTTAGTCCTATTAAGATACAATTATATAAGGTGTTACTCAGAAAAATAATACAAAATAGCGTGAGATAAGCCATGACATTGTACTAAAATATTCAACAATAAATATAATAATATCGCATAAAATGAATATAGCTAATAAATAAGTCATAATGAAAATGAACATAATCTAAAAGTATTAAGTCATACTAAAATAAGTACGACTAATATGTATGGCTAATAAGTACTAAGTATTACTTACATGACTAAATAATTTTAAAAAAATACTATTTGCACTATTTAAACAATGCAAAACTTAAAAAATAAAAAAAAATAAAAAAAAGATTAAATACTATCATTCCTACTATTGAATTGAATTTATTTTGTTAGCACTAATATTGATTTGGTTTTACTTTGGGTTTTATTTGAGTTACTAAGATTTATGGGTATAACATATTGGACTATTCAAAAATTCTAAGTCCAAACTTGAAATAATACGTTAAAAGCGAGAACTATGAAAAAGTTTAAGAAATATTCATTAATTACATATCAAAAAATAATTTTTATGTAATTTTTTTTAAAAACTTGTATACATATAATGTCGGATTGGTTTGGTATCACAACCCAAAATCTCACTTGTCGTGATGGCGCATATCTCAATACTAGGCAAACCAAAAATCCCAATAAACCACCATTTTTTTTAAATTTGAAAACAAAATAATTAAATTTGAGTTACTAAGATTTATGGGTATAACATATTGGACTATTCAAAAATTCTAAGTCCAAACTTGAAATAATACGTTAAAAGCGAGAACTATGAAAAAGTTTAAGAAATATTCATTAATTACATATCAAAAAATATTTTTTATGTATCACAACCCAAAATCTCACTTGGTATCACAACCCAAAATCTCACTTGTCGTGATGGCGCCTATCTCAATACTAGGCAAGCCAAAAATCCCAATAAACCACCATTTCTTTTAAATTTGAAAACAAAATAATTAAATTCAGCGGAAGAAATCTCAAAAATTCAAATATATCACTCCCAAAATCCGGTGTCACCGAGTACATGAGCATCTAATGTGAATACAATGTTTGACTGATAAAAACTACTGCCTGAAAAGATAGAACAGTACAATAACTGAAGGAAAGAGAGACAAGGTCAGCGGACGCCAAACAACAACCTTGATAGTCTCCAACTGATAGTACTTTGAAATCTAACAATCTCCGTATCCGAAAGCACCTGGATCTGCACACGAGGTGCAGAGTATAGTATGAGTATAACTAACTCAATAAGTAACAAGACTAACCTCTGGGCTGAAAGAAATGGCGATCTTCGCAGGTACAATCCAGTAAAAATAATGGTACAACATGCTTTCAAGTTCAACAGATAAACTCAGTACAAGTGAAATAGATCAATACTGCATGATATAAGGAATATGACATCTTAGTAGCAAGACCTCCTATAGATACTGGTCACCAATTATTCGAAAACTCGGTGCCGTTTATGGCCAGTCCAGCCCCGGGGTGTTTCAACCCGTATATATATACACATCGACTGACAGTCAGTCATTCAGTACCGTATAAGGCCAATCCAGCCCTGGGGTAATTTATCCCCAAATGCAAATGATACAGACAAGATCCATGTCCATGTAAATTCATTACAATATAATAAGTAAGGCAAGTCCATGTCCTGGGAATAATCCATCCCAAACATATATATATAAGCAGTACGTAAGGCAAGCCCATGTCCGGGGAAATCCATTCCGAATATAAATAATCATATACGCTCACTGGGGTGTACAGACTCGAGAGGGGCTCCTTTAGCCCAAGCGCTATAAGTTAACCGCGCTCATTGGGTGTGTGTGCAGACTCTCGGAGGGGCTCCTTCAGCCCAAGCGTGATATAAAGCCAATATGGCCTACTGCAGGCGGGCAGTCCCGATCCGTATAATAATAAAACTAATAAGGCCTGCTGCAGGCGGGCCGCTCTAGTCTATAAAATAGTAAAGCCAATAAGGCCTGCTGCATACGTGCAAGCGGGCAATCCCGATCCATAAAATAGTAAATCCAATAAGGCCTGTTGCAGGCGGGCAGCCCCGATCCAGAACAATAATAATGTATAAAGCCATTTTGGCATGCTGCAGGCGGGCAACCCCAATCCATTTAATAATAACATATATAAAGCCAAATGGTTTACTGCGTTGCGCAGCTCAATCCCATAAATATCCTCACAATGGACAATTATTACTGAGTGTGAAATGTATATTTTAGAACAATTAATTCAACAGCATCACGACTCCATGGGTCCTAAAATATTGGTACATAGCCTAAACATGATCTTTATTACTAGCCTCAGCTTAATTCCTCTAACACGTTCCACATGTTCAGATAATAACATGATTCTTTAATTTTACTACTTCACAGGATTTATTCAAGACATACTTTATGTGGTGCACGTCTACATGTTCGTCACCTATCGTGTGTGTCACCTCCAAACAATTCATGTCATACCAAATTCGGGGATTCATACCCTCAGAACTAAGTTTAGAAGTGTTACTTACCTCAAACCGTGTAATTAAATACTCCGCTATTCCTTTGCCTTGTGAATTGGCCTCCAAACGCCTCGAATATAGCCACAATTAATTTGATTCAGTCAATAAAATTTATTGGAATTAATTCCATAAGAAAATACTAATTTTCCATAAAAATCCGAAATTTAGCTCAAAAATCATCCTTGGGGCCCATATCTCGGAACCCGACAAAAGTTACAAAATCCGAACGCCCATTCCGATACGAGTTCAACTATACCAATTTTATCAAATTCCGATAACAACTCGACCTCCAAATCTTAAATTTTCCTTTTTGGAAGATTTTGTAAAAATGTTGATTTTATTCCATTTAAATCCGAAATAAATGATGAATATAACCATAGAACCATGAAGTATAATCACTTTCAGATATAGAACACTTACCCCAATCCATATGGTGAAAATCGCTTCAATCCGAGCTTCATAGCTCCAAATGTGCTAAAATGGCCGAAACCTCAAAATATATCTTTTGTCCAGGCATTTACTCTTCGCGATCGCAAATCACAAAAATTTTCAGCCCCAAAATTGCTCTTCGCGATCGCGGAAAACTAATCGCGATCGCAAAGAACAAACTCCCCCAACTCTTCGAGACAGCCTCTAGTATAATGGTCATAACCTTTTGTACAAAACTCTAAATTGCAAATGGTTTAATTTTCTGAAATCTAGATACCAAGGGCTATAACTTTAATTTGTTTCTCATCTCCCAATTTCTTTTAGATTTCTAGATATAAGCTTCCAAAGTCAACCCTGTGCAACGGAGATTTCCAAACTCTTCCCAGACAGCCTATAGTTTATCCACCATAACCTTTGGTATACAACTCCAAATCATAAATAGTTAACCTTTCTAAATACTAGACATCAAGGGCTACAACTTTTATTTTTGTATCATGTCTAAATTCCTTATAGATTGCGAGATATAAGCTTCCAAAGTTGGGTCAGTGCAGTAGAGATTTGTTCTACGCGATCGCGAAAGAGCTTCCGCGATCGCGATTCACAAAGCCCCAAACTGTTGTTTGCTCTTCGCGAACGTGACCAAATGTTCGCGATCGTGATGCACACCCCTGTAGGCAGAAACCAATAATTAAAATGGCCTAGAGATGGTCCGAAATCACCCCGAAACTCACCCAAGCCCCTCGGGACCTCAACCAAATATACCAACAAGTCCTAAAACATCATACGAACTTAGTCGAAGCCTCGAATCATATCAAACAATGCTAAAACCACGAATCGCACCTCAATTCAAGCCTAATGAACTTTGAACTTTCAAATTCTATATCTTGTGCCGAAATATATCAAATCAATCCGGAATAACTTCAAATTTTACACACAAGTCATAAATCACATAACGAAGCTATGCCAATTTCCAAAATTGGATTCCGACCTCGATATCAAAAAGTTAACCCCCCGGTCAAACTTCCCAAAAATTCAACTTTTGGCATTTGAAGTCTAATTCCACTACGGACCTCCAAATAATTTTACGGATATGCTCCTAAGTCCAAAATTACCATACGGAGCTATTGGAATCATCAGAATTAAATTCCGAGGTCGTTTACATATAAGTCAATATCCGATCAACTTTTCCAACTTAAGTTTTCAATTATGAGACTAAGTGTCTCATTTAACTCCGAAATTCTTCCGGACCCGAACCAACTAACCCAATAAATCATAAATCAATTGTACGGCATAAATTGAGCAGTAAATTAGGGAACAAGGATATAATACTCAAAATGACCGGCCGAGTCGTTACATTCTCCCCCACTAAAACATAAGTTCGTCCTCGAACGTGCCAGGAGTTGTTTCCACGCCACCACATCACTATTCCATCTACCACGCACATACTCGGGGGTGATCCCATGCCACCCTATTCCGTGTAAATTGTATAGGCCTAACAACACAAGATAATTAAAAATCATTACTTCAACCTTAGCCCATAAACCTTAGAATTCAATTTCCAACATTCAGAATTTCTTTTCAAGACCTGTATCTCACATAAACACGATGTATGAGTCTAAACAAGTTGTATTAAGCCATAACCATAACCCCAGATATAATCACTTAACATACTACACAACTCGCATGCTTGCAACACCATTTTCGATCACATTAACTACTCCAAAGTAACCTGGTAACAGTATTAAACCCCATATCAAACAAAACCTCGTTCTAAAACTTTCGCACATTGCTGATAATGAAAGAAACACGTGAAATCTCATAACATCTTATCAGATCGACAAGACATGGACCTCTCCCGCCCCAACTAGAACCAAAATGCCTTTCCAAGCCGACTTTCAATATTATCCTCCCAATATACCGTAATCAAACCTGGTAGTACACATTCTAGGTCCAATGACCTTATAGTATTTAACACAACTATCCCATTGACATGCCAGACCAATACAACTCAATCCACAACTACGCAACCTTGTAGCCAAAATGGAAGATGTCTCAAAGTAGAGAACCGTATTGTAAGTTCAACAAGCACCACCACAATTGTAATGCTATAAGCTCATTATATATATATAGTAGAACCAAGACACACAAATTTAATAACAGTAACCACCTCTTCTAGAGCTCACATTAACATCACTCGCACGGACAACTCACATGCTATAGTATCAATATCTGGACCCACACGGACAACTCACGTGCCAATAATATAAATATCTGGACCCACACGGACAACTCACGTGCCAAAAATATCAGTACATGGATCCGCACGGACAATTCACGTGCCAGTAACATAATCCGCCTGGCATGGTCACATGCCTTTAATTCAAGCATATCATACATGAGCAATCAAATAAGTACACATGAACCATCGTAACTGATCACAACTCCAGCACTCGCATGGCTATCACATCCTTCATGCACGATCATCCCACTAGGAATATTTCCATAATTCCTCTGTGCCACATATCAATAACTCGTATATCAGTAGTCTATTAACTAGATGATTATCGAAATACCGATGATCTCCGTAAATCAAAACACAATGCCCCTTCAACCGCACACCCTTATCAGGGATTACCGAGCAACTATAACATTCATCTAAATATATAACACTGACCATTCAGTCCAGAATTTGTGATCTTCCTTTCAAGAATGAGTTGCCACCTCGTACATATAAATCTAAATCCCACACAACACATCACATCTATCATGCCATCATGTGACAAGCACAAGAATCTCATTATCATCTTTGAGTCACCAATAATTTACATACCCTATTAGTTAGAAACCTCTCTCTTGCTTCTTTCCAGGAGGAAGCCACAATACACAACACGTTCCCCACACCGGTAGGAAATATCCGGTTCAAATCATGGTAGAAACCATCAAGAACACTTTGAAATCCATTTGCACATAACTAAACTATCAGAACTGAATTCTTCTAACTCGACCAAACCACGTAGGTCACCAAAACCCAAGAATATTGCCACCAAACATCTGTAGAGTCTCACCACATCATAATTACCCCTATAAATACCACAACCGAAACACCCACTCTAAAAATACCTTATTTTAGTCTAAGGCCGTTTCTATCACCTTCCTGATATCGAAATATAAAATCCATAATGATATACAAAAATACCACAAGTCTCGATACCATCCAACTTAAATCTCAGATTATAGCCATAAACAAATCTGCCAAAAATTCTCAATTCCTACATATTAATCTCGAATCCATTAGAAATTTCTCGAGAGTCACCCCCTTTGATCAAATCCACATTACACCGCCCAAATGGGCCAAAAGACATGTACCCCATCAGCACAACAACACTCAAAGAAGTAACTCTACTTTAATACCACCTATCAAATTCATATTCCGTGCGCACTACATCATTCATAAATAATAACTCACTCATCCCACGATTTTCATATACTCATAAAGCGCAATATAACTCGTATCCAGAAATTTTCTCACTCGAGTCATTCTCGAACTCCACCTCTGCAAGTCATCTCTGATTCCCAAGTATACTTTAGACCAAACAAAAAAATTTGACACATAACCATGAATTGAATTGTCAATAGCAGGCTCCCCCACTTGGCTCAAAGCTATAGATTAAAATATTTGATAACTCACAATTTACCCAAGTAAACTTTCTCAACCAGATTCAAATTCAAGTCTCAACACATACGCCCCGCTGACAGAAAAGAAACTCTCTATTCACATCATAAGGAACACACCTACATAGATTACTCCGCAGGAGATAACCCACCTGCTTAGTCTCAAATTGGCATCTTGTTATACCCTTTCGCAGCCACAATTACTATGAAATCACTTAATCATTCTGTGTCCAAACTCATTAACCAGACACGAGAATTTAATTTCCCCCAAAATTTAACAACGTGAAATATCTTTCAAAACATTCACACTCGAGATTGTACGTCACATCAAAACAAAAATAAAACACCCAATGTCCTTCCTTTACATTTCAAGGAAACACTTCTCGTCATATTTAAATCGTCTTAACACATCCCACAGTTACATCATACTCATCATAAAGCCATTCTACCGCTCATCGAGCCACAAATTCCACTCGTAGGGATATTACCGGACATATGAGCCCAAATGTACACGTTACAACTGAAGCTACCGAGCCTAAGCTGCGGTCTAAACCTGGCCTCAAGTCCTCCAGACTGTCCCATCACCAAACCACAAAATACACGTCTTGAACATCATTCATGGAATCACAAGGCGGCGATGCACAACTGATACCGAGCGCTCATATGCGCATACGAAATGCGTGAAAGGAATTAAAAGAGTTATGTTTCAAGCTGAATCAATTCCGCACGATAGAATACAAGAAAGTGAAATTTTCCTAAGGGTTCGGCAGCCTCTCAAAAATAAGTACAAACATCTCTATACCGACCCGCAAGACTCTACTAAACATTCTCATGACTCGTGAGACCTATGTCACCTAAAGCTCTGATACCAACTTGTCATAACCCAAAATCTCACATGTTGTGATGGTGCCTATCTCAATACTAGGCAAGCCAAAAATCCCAATAAACCACAATTTCTTTTAGATTTGAAAACAAAATAATTAAATTCAGCAGAAGAAATCTCAAAAATTCAAATATATCACTCCCAAAACCCGGTGTCACTGAGTACATGAGCATCTAATGTGAATATAATGTCTGACTGATAAAAACCATTGCCTGAAAGTATAGAACAGTACAATAACTGAAGGAAAGAGAGGCAAGGTCAGCGGACGCCAAACAACTACCTTGATAGTCTCCAACTGATAGTACTCTGAAATCTAACAATCTCTGTATCCGAAAGCACCTGGATCTGCACACGAGGTGCAGAGTATAGTATGAGTACAACTAACTCAATAAGTAACAAGACTAACCTCTGGGCTGAAAGAAATGATGAGCTTCGCAGGTACAGTCCAGTAATAATAATGGTACAGAAATGTAGGCATGCTTTCAAGTTTAACAGATAAACTCAGTACAAGTAAAATAGATTAATACTGCATGATATAAGGAATATGACATCTCAGTAGCAAGACCTCCTATAGATACTGGTCACCAATTATTCGGTCACTCGATACCGGTTATGGCCAGTACAGTCCCAGGGTGTTCCAACCCGTATATATATATACATCGACTGACAGTCAGTCATTTAGTACCGTATAAGGCCAATCCAGCCCCTAAATGCAAATGATACGGACAAGATCCATGTCCAGGTAAATTCATTACAATATAATAAGTTAGGTAAGTCTATGACCTGGAAATATTCCATCCCAAACATATATATAAGCAGTAAGTAAGGCAAGTCTATGCCCGGGGAAATCCATCCCGAATATATATAATCATCTACGCTCACTGAGGGTGTACAGACTCGGGAGGGGCTCCTTCAGCCCAAGCGCTATAAGTCGATCGCGCTCACTGGGGGTGTGTGCAGACTCTCGGAGGGGCTCCTTCAGCCCAAGCGTGATATAAAGCCAATATGGCCTACTGCAGGCGGGCAGTCCCGATCCGTATAATAATAAAGCCAATGAGGCCTGCTGCAGGCAGGCAACCCCGATCCATTTAATAATAAAGCCAATAAGGCCTGCTGCAGGCGGGCAGCCCCGGTCCATAAAATAGTAAAGCCAATAAGGCCTGCTGCAGGCGGGCAGCCCCGATCCATTTAATAATAACATATATAAAAGCCAAATGGCCTGCTGCGTTGTGTAGCTCAATCCCATAAATATCCTCACAATGGATAATTATTACTGAGTGTGAAATGTATATTTTAGAACAATTAATTTAACAGCATCACGACCCTATGGGTTCTAAAATATTGGCACATAGCCTAAACATGATCTTTATTACTAGCCTCAGCTTAATTCCTCTAACACGTGCCATATGTTTAGATAATAACATGATTCTTTAATTTTACTACTTCACAGGATTTATTCAAGACACACTTTCTGTGGTGCATGTCTACATGTTCGTCACCTATCATGTGTGTCACCTCCAAACAATTCATATCATACCAAATTCGGGGATTCATACCCTCAGAACCAAGTTTAGATGTGTTACTTACCTCAAACCGTATAATTATTTACTCTGCTATTCCTTTGACTTGTGAATTGGCCTCCAAACACCTCGAATCTAGCCACAATTAATTTGATTCAGTAAATAAAATTTATTGAAATTAATTTCATAAGAAAATACTAATTTTCCATAAAAATCCAAAATTTAGCTAAAAAATTGCCCGTGGAGCCCACGTCTCGGAACACCCATTCCAATACGATTTCAACCATACCAATTTTATCAAATTCCGATAATAACTCGACCTCCAAATCATAAATTTTTATTTTTGGAAGATTTTGCAACTAAAATGATTTTATTCCATTTAAATCCAAAATAAATGATGAATATAACCATAGAATCATGAAGTTTAATCACTTTCGGATATAGAATACTTACCCCAATCTATATGGTGAAAATCGCCTAAAAAATCGCTTCAATCCGAGCTTCATAGCTCCAAATATGTTAAAATGGCCGAAACCTCAAAATATATCTTCTGTCCAGGCATTTACTCTTCGCGATCGCGAAGCACAAAATTTTTTAGCCCCATAATTGCTCTTCGCGATCGCGGAAAACCAATTGCGATTGCGAATAACAAACTCCCCTAACTCTTTCCGATAGCCTCTAGTATAATAGTCATAACGTTTTGTACAAAACTTCAAATTTCAAGTAGTTTAACTTTTCGAAAACTAGACACCAAGATCTATAACTTTTATATGTTTCTCATCTCCTAACTCCTTATATATTTTTAGATATAAGCTTGTAAAGTCATCCCTGTGCATCAGAGATTTCCAAATGCTTCCCAGACAGCCTATAATGTATCCACTATAACCATTTGTACACAACTCCAAATCACAAATGGTTCACTTTTCTGAAAACGAGACATCAAGGGCTACAACTTTAATCTTTGGATCATCTCCAAATTCCTTATAGATTGTGAGATATAAGCTTCCAAAACTAGGTCAGTGCAACAGAGATTTGTTCTACGCGATCGCGAAAGAGCTTCCACGATCGCGATTCACAAGGCCCCAACCTGTTGTTTGCTCTTCGCGAACGCGACCAAATGTTCGCGATCGTGATGCACACCTTTGTAGGCAGAAACCAACAATTAAAAATGGCCTAGAAATGGACAGAAACCACCCCAAAACTCACCCGAGCCCCTCGGGACCTCAACCAAATATACCAACAAGTCCTAAAACAGCATACGAACTTAGTCGAAGCCTCGAATCACATCAAAAAACGCTAAAACCACGAATCGCACCTCAATTCAAGCCTAATGGAATTTGAACTTTCAAATTCTATATCTTGTGCCAAAATACAACAAATCAATCCGGAATGACTTCAAATTTTGCACACAAGTCATAAATGACATAACGAAACTATTCCAATTTTCAGAATTGGATTCCGACCTCGATATCAAAAAGTCAACCCCCCGGTTAAACTTCCCAAAAATTCAACTTTCGGCATTTGAAGTCTAATTCCACTACGAACCTCCAAATAATTTTTCGGACACGCTCCTAAGTCCAATATCACCACACAGAGCTATTGGAATCATCAGAATTAAATTTCGAGGTCGTTTACACATAAGTCAATATCCGGTCAATATTTTCAACTTAAATTTTCAATTATGAGACTAAGTGTCTCATTTCACTCTGAAATCCTTCCGGACCCGAACTAACTAACCCGATAAGTCATAAATCAATTGTAAGGCATAAATTGAGCAGTAAATTAGGGAACGAGGTTATAATACTCAAAACGACCGGTTGGGTCGATACATTTGGTTTCGATTTGACTTTTTTTAATTAAAACCAAATCAAATCGATTATGGTCGAATTTTGTTTTTCAACACCAAACCATAGTAGAGTTTTCTTTTCTCAGATTATCAATTTGGTGTGATTTGTTGGTTTCTTTTGTATACCCCTACTTATAACTGTTGAACATCTTAAATTGTGCTCCTTCTGTCCCAATTTATGTGAAGGTATTCAGATTTCAAGAGTCAACAAATTATTGGAAAAAAAACAAAAATAGCTAGATTTACAACTAGTAATGAAAAATATTTACAGTTTCAAAAGTAATCGAAATTTAATCATTTTTCATGTAAAGATAAAATCTAAACAAAAACACCCTTAAAAATTTGTAAAAATTACAGCATAATATACTGGAGTTCGAATTTTTAACATATGAGATTCCAGCATAATGTGCTGGAATCAGTGTTTTAAAAGGCATGGGCGCCAGGCGGGACGTTTTACATATGCCTCAGCAAAGCGTAAGCCCCGAGACACGGGGCATAAGCCCTGTGGATATTTAATTTTTAATATTTTATAAAATAATATAATTACAGTAAATATTTATAAATAGGTAAAATGGCATAAAAATTGAAAAAAACTATAAATATGTGAAATATATATATAGATGTGTTCCATCCCCATAAAAAACTAGTTAAAATAATATATTATATGCTACTTACAAGCACAAGTAATTTGAGTCGAAAAGAATAAAATTTTCTACATAGAGGAACAAAAAGGATGACTAACCTGCAATTTGAACTTTGAACTTGCTGATATGAAGGAGAATGGAGTTCTCTTTGTATTTGTAAAAAAAATTAAATATTCATTGCTTTTGGGAGATATTAGCAGACTAGCGGACAAGATAAAGAATTGGGAAAGACCATATATTAGGGCTTCAATCAATGAAAAGAGTCTTGACTTTTAAATTTAATACGTTTCAGTTCATTTTTAAAACTTTTGAGAAATTACAAGCTGACTTTTAAGAATTTGGGTATTATATGAAGGACTTATCCAACAAATTTTATTTTAATTTGAAAAAGTCTCTGAGGCTTATGCCTCACTACAAAAACGAGCCACAAATGCCCGAGTGTACGCCCCGAATTGCTGTGCGTACGCCCCTTGAGACTTTCGCCCCACACCATCGCCTCAGGGCATTTTTGGTGCGCCTCGCCCCAGGGCTCGCCCCGAAAACGCATTTTAAAACATTGGCTGAAATTTAATAATGTGTTGGAGTTCCACCATAATCCAGCATAGTATGTTGGAACTTTTCGTATACTGGAGTTCCAACATAATATGCTGAAAGTTTATATACATGAGCTCTATAATCCAGCATATTATGCTGAAATTTCGTGTTTCAGCAAAACAATGACTATTTTTAATAACTTTGCAAATACTGGTTATTTTTTAATTACCAGTCCAAAACCTGACTAGCCCGTACTATTTTCACCGAATTATTCTTTGATCGTAATTATTTCATATGCCTTTTAAATATTTTAAATTATCAATTAGTATGACTTATATCACTTTTTACATAATTTTATAAATTTTATTTCGAAAAACTAAACAATTCTACCTATTAGACACAATTCACTTATATGGCTAAAAATATGTTTCTCACATCTCTAAACCGCGTGAGTCTATTCCAAATCTTTATTTTTTTCAAGCAAATCTTATTTTCCAAAACCACCATCACCAATAAGCTCACACCTCTATTATTGTCAATCCTCTGCCACTGCCGCTATCATCAATTCTCTTTTCTCTGATTTAATATTAAGTACGTCAAACAAAATATATCAAGATAAAAAATATAATAAAATACCTAGGCAAAAGAGAAACCCATAAGTAAGAAAAGTAAAAACCTAGAAGCCAAAATGTTGAATTTTGCATAAAAAATATTATCTTGGGAGAAAAAGAATAGAAATAGAGTTGTATCATGCACATTAGGGATGTACAAAGAAAATCGACAAATCACACTAAACCGATAATCTGAGTTAAACTGAGCAAGAAAACCCGACTATGGTTCGGTTTGATTTGATTTGGTGTTGGAAAACAAATCCGACCATAATTGGTTTAGTATGGTTTTAACTAAAAAATGTCAAACCGAAATCAAACCAACACGACATAACAGGTATAGATATTTATTATAGCGTAGTTTATAAATATTTCTTAAACTTTTTTATAGTTTTATCTTTTAATGTATTATTTCAAGTTTGGACTTATAATTTTTGAATGCTCCAATAAGTTTTATAGTCCAAAAATATTAGTAACTCAAATAAATCCCAAACCAAAATCAAATCAATATTAATGCTAACAAAAGACATTCAATTCAATTGTACTAGGAATGACAATTGTGTTGGATATCTATTTTTTAGTTTTTTCATAGTTTAGATAAAATGCGTAACTTATTTTTTTAGTTTTTAGTCATGTAAATAGTAGTACACTTATTATGTTCACTTTCTTATAGCTTATTAATAATATTTATCTTATGCTACTTTATTAACTTTATTGTTGAATATTTTAGTACAATGCCTTGACTCATCTCATATTTTATGTTATTTTTTTGAAACATACCTTATATAGTTCTATCTTATTATGATTAAATAAATATTTGGATCACAAATTCTATGTTTTGTGCTATAAAGACTTTATGGAAAGAAAAAAATTGAAAAACCCAAAAAAAATAGATTAAAAAACCCGACTTCTATTGGTTTGGTTTGGTCTTTAGATTTAATAACCCGACACAATTGATTTTATTTGGTGTTTGACCAAAAATATAAATCTTGGTTTAACTAATTAAATTTATACAAATGAGGGTTAATCCTGGTTAATAATAATATCCTAAAGACAAAATTCTCGACAGTGATCTATTCCAAAAGCTATGACAGTGTATAATAATTAATATTTAAGGACCCAAACAGAAGTAATGTAGCATTAAATAGTGATGAACAACAATAAATGGTATTTATGTAAATAGAACGAACGAGTCACCCGAGAAAGAATGAAATCAATGGATATTCTTTCTGAAAATGATGAATGATGGACAAACCTTTGAATATCTGAGTTATTCTCGGATCCAGTGGAAAGGTGAGGACATGACTCTTAGTAAAAGGTTGTTTTTGTAGGCTTGCAATAAGATCAGATTCTCTCTTTAAAGTCAAAGTATATTTTACAAATGAATATCGCATATCTCCTATCATTGTGTTTCTTTCTATTTATAAGGAGCATGCTCCTAGAAACCCTAATAGTACACGTGCAGAGAATATCCACTAGAATATTCTCTTTAATGTCCTATCTTGAAACTAGCCGTTATAACTCTGTCAAAGGTACTCAACCTCGGCCTCGATCTTTGATAACTCCTCGGCTTCAGCTCTTGCTGACTCTTCGACCACGACCTTCATCGTTCCTTAGATCACTTCAACTCGTAACGGCCTGGGAACGTTTCACTAAAGCCATTTTGACTTAAGTATTCTAAATATAGATTTAATTAAATAAGAAAAATATAAATAATAAACTTTGAACAGAGAAAGAGCAGATTTTAATGATATCAATGTAATGAAAACGATCTAGGGTTATGGGCTATCTAACAATCCTATTGTATTCTTCAATTGAATTGACCGACTAATTTATCTAGCTTATTGGTTGACAGGGTTAATATTGCTCATAAGAATCTGTCGAGTTCTTACTCGCCTATTCAAGCTAACCTAACGCCTATATGTCTATGGAGTTAGAATCAACAAGAACGCATTTATAATTCCTGTAAATCAACCAAGCAAGGCAATTAGGTATATGTCTATCCTAACTACGAATCCGTTCCCCGATGCCCGAGTTCAAGAACTTGCCCTACTCAATCCTATATGCAATATAGAATTCCCACTTTCGAGTTCAATTCTAGATTCGTAGATAATATTCAATTGGTGATCAAGCAATTAAATAATTAAGTGCAAGATTGAATAAATAAACTAATATGAGAAATCAAGAAGTCAAAATCAATATCCGAATAACAATAGTCATGAAAGAACCACAACCCTAGAACGTGAAGTTTAGCTCCACATAGACATGGTAGCCAAACAACAAATCATACAAAGAAACATAAAAATTACTAAGTTTGGTGGGAGAAAGATGAAACTTGATGAATTCCGGCCTCCACAGCTTTTTCGTGGCCTTTTCCCTCTTCCCAATATGTTAGATCCCCTAAAAGAGGCGTTTTTAGCTTATATATTGCGTACAAAAGTCGTGGGCCAAAGCTCTCCCGTTCCTAGTCCAATTCGGCTTCAGGGATTGATGCTAAGGTGGATGCGTCGCATCCACCTTATCCTCCATTTCAATTTTTGCCTGCGAAGGTGGATGCGACGCATCCACCTTGTCCTCTATTTCTCAGCTTCGCATGCGATGGTGGACGCGACGCATCCAGCTTCACTTCTACTTCCCAGTTTCGCACGCGATGGCGGACGCGATGGCACAACTTCACTGCTAAGGTTGCATGCAGGATGATGTTTTCCTAGGTTGGATGCGACGCATCCAACCCTTCTTCCTCTAGCTAAACCACCTTTTCTTCATATTTTGCACTCCGAACACCTTAAATCGTCACACATAACTTAATTAGTCATCAAACCAATAATTACACCATGTTGGCATTTTAAAGATTAAATAACATCAAGAAGTGGTTAAAACATGGGTAAAGTAACATCAACGCATATCGAAATATGCCAAACATCACTACCCCACACTTAAACCTTTGTTCGTCCTCGAACAAACCATCACTATAGTAAACAAAATAAAATTAAGCTCTTATCATTCAAAGCACACTACATCTATGACCATGGTTATTTGCAACAATTAGGCTCTAGGCTATGCATCACATACCCTTCCCTTTACTTATGCCCTTCTTTAAACATATTCGAACAAAGACAACATGCTCACAACAATCCTAACCTCAAAAACCGACTCAATGTCACAATGCACTCATGGCTTGAACAACCAACATCATAGAGAAGTCTAATAACGTTACATATCCCTCGTGAAACCATGTGCCCTCACAACAAAAGCAAAGAGAGTAGAATCAATCCACACATTCGAATCTCATGCTCACAAAGAAGATCGCTCACTCTCACAAAAAGAAGTCGCATGCATGCAGTTGGTACCATAGGCTTGCCCTTAATGTAAATCTCTACTAATGTAAGCTCGCTCGATCTAAAATCAATTAGGACTTTTTTCATGGTTGTAATGTGGGCTAAGGGACGGGTAGGATATATTTAAGGAATAGTGATTCACCCTCCTAAGCACTTTAACACATCATCAAATAACTTAAGCGCAAATTCTTCAACACCACTTCAATTTCACAAATAATATCACCCCAACAATATTTCCTCTTTCTTTAAGCACTACTTTACTTCATACCCACTAGCAAGAACAAGACAACAATTTATTCATCTATATTTTTCTTTCTCTTTTTTTTTTTTTTTTCAGATTTTTCTCTTCTTTTTTTTTTTCTTTTAATTTCCGCTAGTGGTGTATTATTTTACAAAATAAGTGCACCCTTCTTTCTTTCATTGGTTTCACTCAAAAGTCACCCCACACTTATTCCCTTCTTACTTCTTTTAGCGCTCATCTAACAATTAAAGTGCTTTAAGAGGTAAAAGGATCAAAACAATGTCAATTAAGAATAAAAAGGGTATAGGCTTGTAATGTGGGTACCAAATAAAAGGTCTACAGGCTCAAAAGGTTTAACTAGGGATAGATTTTATTTGTGATAAGCAATAAGCTCAAAAAGATCAAAGAAAGCCTAAAATCATTTTTCAAACCGAGCATCACCTAAATTTCGCTTCAACTCACATACCGGGCAAGTTCTAGACACAAGTACACTACATGGACTACACAAAAACCTCACCACACATGGCACATGACTCGCTAAGGACGGTCACATTCTGACTCTCAAACAATTCAAGTATTCACGGAGCAACGAGATATTAAGCATTAAGCGCAAAGTGAACACAAGTCAAGAAAATGAGAAATAAGCTGCAACAAAACATGCTATCCAATTTAACAAGGCATCATCAATAAATTCAAATCATACAGAAGATACTACACATGCGAAAGTATAAATATGTTACTATCAAACAAGTCAAGGGCGCCTAGGTTCATCATTCTTGCCCCTTTTATTCCCTAAATTCCTAATCTACTCGGAAAGAAAAAAACTACCCGGTTCAAACTACATCCCATGGAAAAGAACCGAGGCACAAAGAAAAACCACAGGGGATTATTACTACCTAAAGAAAGCTAACAGACATATTTTGAATTTTTGTTTAGACTTTAATCCCTCAAGAAAACTGTCTAGGAGATCAATCGTCGGGAAAAGTCTAATTTTTCTACTTTTTCGTTTTTTTTCCACAAAAGCTACTACACTTAAGAATGAGTACTACAACTAAGCTAAAATAGCACAGAAACTCATCCAAACGATCTCCTCACCCCACACTTAAAATTTTGCAATGTCCTCAATGCACATTATAAATAATAAGAGGGTAAACGAGACTCCCTGGTAGGCCAAAGGCCGAAGCAATAGCGGCTCACGAGGTACTCAGACTTCCCCCAGGCATCGTCCTTTGTGTGGGCACCCCACACTTAGTCCTCACCATCTAGCTCGCTTTTGCACTCTTCTAATGGCTTTGCTTCCTATGCTCATAATCCTACAAAACAAAAATAAATACTACAAAATAATAAAAATAAAATAAAATAAAAAGTAAACAAAAATAAAAGAAAGCAGTAACGCTGGGTTGCCTCCCAACAAGCGCCTGATTTAACGTAGCGGCACGACGTGAATCACTTCTTGCCTCCACCTCGAACTTATGAATTGAGCCCCTAACATGGCATCCAGTTTGCGGCTATGCTCCAGTGGTGGGGCTACAAAGATAACCAGGCCAAGTGATAAATTTTTCACTCTACACTTCTCGGCCTTTAGATGAGGAATGTAATTTTTGCTTTTTGGCACAACAAATTCAAAAATATAGGCATCCTGTTCCTCTTCCATTGACTCCTCCAAAGGCTTAGATGACTCGATTTCCATGTCATCATCCAAATACAATGTCGAAAAATGTTTAGAATGAGGACCAACACGCCCCAACTTTGGAATTGTATTACTATTTATATCCTCATATGTGCACACATTAGAGTCTTCAAATATAACATTATCTGCTACCTCGCATGGCTCTCGTGTACTTTTCTCAACATGGGCATCATCAACAGAAATATGCTCGAATGATTGGCTCTCCACTTTTAGCTCCTCAATTTGGCGTATAAGCTCCTTTTCAGCTTCTGACAACTCATTACTATTTTGTTGGGCGATAGACGCAACAACCTTTGCATTTAATTTATCTTGCAAGTCGTGAATAGTAGTGACAAATTTATAGATCCCTTGTCCCAGTTTAGATCTTCCCTCTATAAAGTGTCTCATCCCATCAGTAAGTTCCTCATGTTGAGCTTCATATATTTCTAACTTTTCAGCCTGTTCTGCCAGCCAAGTTTGGCTCAAAATCTCCTCTTTTTCAAAAATTTTCTCTTGCTGGTACTCACTCTCTTCATTCAATTCTTCCATATTGGCCTTCATTCTTGTGATTGCTGCCCTCATTCTTTTCATATCTTGTTTGAGTTCATCCTGTTGCTCTGCTACTTGCCTCAGAATATCCCTAATATATGCATCAGGCTCCATATCCTGCACTTCATTGCCCCTATCAAACTCAGAAATATCATTAGAAAGATCATAATAAGGGCTCAGAGAAGGATGAACAAAATTAGGACAACCATCCCAATGGCCATCTTGACCACCACACATATTACAAATATTCCACTCAAAGGATTGAGATTGTGCGCACAACTCGCTCCTGGGAACGTTCTGACAATTTTTCCACCAGTGGGGTCCTCCACAATATGGACAAGGATCATCAAAATAAGAATAACCATCATTCGAACAATTTTTATTCCAAGATGCCATGCTAAAATAAATAAAAAATACTAACTAAAATAAAATAATAAAAAAAACATGAATAGATAAAAAAAAATGTCTAATCTAGAAAAATAGCAAATTTCTAAGTCCCCGGCAACGGCGCCAAAAACTTGTTGCGACCAAACACACTCACGCAAGTATACGCGGTCGTCAAGTAATAAAGTGACTAAAAGTCGGATGTCGAACCCACGAGGACTTATGATTAGCTATTAACTAAATTAGCCTATCTTAATTATCTAAACAAGAATTAAATCTAAAAATATTTTATTCTAACTAATTAAATAAGAAAAATATAAATAATAAACTTTGAACAGAGAAAGAGCAGATTTTAATGATATCAATGTAATGAAAACGATCTAGGGTTATGGGCTATCTAACAATCCTATTGTATTCTTCAATTGAATTGACCGACTAATTTATCTAGCTTATTGGTTGACAGGGTTAATATTGCTCATAAGAATCTGTCGAGTTCTTACTCGCCTATTCAAGCTAACCTAACGCCTATATGTCTATGGAGTTAGAATCAACAAGAACGCATTTATAATTCCTGTAAATCAACCAAGCAAGGCAATTAGGTATATGTCTATCCTAACTACGAATCCGTTCCCCGATGCCCGAGTTCAAGAACTTGCCCTACTCAATCCTATATGCAATATAGAATTCCCACTTTCGAGTTCAATTCTAGATTCGTAGATAATATTCAATTGGTGATCAAGCAATTAAATAATTAAGTGCAAGATTGAATAAATAAACTAATATGAGAAATCAAGAAGTCAAAATCAATATCCGAATAACAATAGTCATGAAAGAACCACAACCCTAGAACGTGAAGTTTAGCTCCACATAGACATGGTAGCCAAACAACAAATCATACAAAGAAACATAAAAATTACTAAGTTTGGTGGGAGAAAGATGAAACTTGATGAATTCCGGCCTCCACAGCTTTTTCGTGGCCTTTTCCCTCTTCCCAATATGTTAGATCCCCTAAAAGAGGCGTTTTTAGCTTATATATTGCGTACAAAAGTCGTGGGCCAAAGCTCTCCCGTTCCTAGTCCAATTCGGCTTCAGGGATTGATGCTAAGGTGGATGCGTCGCATCCACCTTATCCTCCATTTCAATTTTTGCCTGCGAAGGTGGATGCGACGCATCCACCTTGTCCTCTATTTCTCAGCTTCGCATGCGATGGTGGACGCGACGCATCCAGCTTCACTTCTACTTCCCAGTTTCGCACGCGATGGCGGACGCGATGGCACAACTTCACTGCTAAGGTTGCATGCAGGATGATGTTTTCCTAGGTTGGATGCGACGCATCCAACCCTTCTTCCTCTAGCTAAACCACCTTTTCTTCATATTTTGCACTCCGAACACCTTAAATCGTCACACATAACTTAATTAGTCATCAAACCAATAATTACACCATGTTGGCATTTTAAAGATTAAATAACATCAAGAAGTGGTTAAAACATGGGTAAAGTAACATCAACGCATATCGAAATATGCCAAACATCATTAGTCCCTCCGCTTATTGAGGCTGGTTTCGCGGGCGGGATCGATGAGCGGGTCATGTTATTGGTGGTCGAGCAATACAAACGGACTACATGGGTCGTGGTTGTTACGGTGAGTAGGAGACGTGGCCCTCTATAGGCCACACATTTCGAATGCTTCGAATTTCTCGGGTGATTCGCTGGAGTTATGTTGTCCACGGGTTGGGATGACGTCATGATGTCATGCGTCATTATGACGCATATTCCCGATGCATCGCTCCATTTCGCATGTGACATTTGATTAGACCTGCCACTTCGGTTCCGATGCCAATCATAATGACCCGTTATTTGGTTTTTGTGCCATGGCCTTTCTAAATAGAGATCCTTGAACCTGATTTTGGAGTTTAAACCCTCTAAAGTTTCAAAGCACCATATGTTTCTCTTTATTTCTTCTTCTCCGAATTTCTTCTCCGCTTCATTGACCTGTATTGTTCTTCGTTCCCTCTCATTTCTACTCTCCTCCACTATGCTAAATCATGTCTAACATGTCTTCTGATGCTGGTAAGGGGAGTCGTGTTGCTCTATTAGCAGTGGTGTTCCCCTCCCATGGGGAGAGCGTTCTCGCCACCGTTGAGGATGAAACCTTACCATCGGTGGAGGAAATAATCCCACGCAACCATGACTTTAGATCCGATTTTACCAAATCACCATAGGCCGCGCCTAAAGCTTTTCGATCAGTGATGACGGAGAAGGAATTAGTGGAGCTCAAGGCCAAATTCAGCCTTCCCAATCATATCGAGTTGATCCCAGCTGAGGGGGACACGGTACAGGTCCACCGTCCTGGGTATTGCGCCCTTTATGCCTACCCCTTCCAAGTTGGCTATTCTTTCCCCCTCCTTCCACTGGTGGAGGATTTCTATCATCACTATGGCATTTGTCCTGCTCAGCTTGCGTCGTACGTCTATAAAATTATAAAGATGCTCACTACGCTTGCCGAGTTGGCTGGGGTCAAACTGACACTGCGACACTTAATACATCTATTCGCCCCTAGCTTTTATAGGGGAACGATGTTGAACCTCGCTACCGAGGGGGGAAATTCTTAGTGGTGAAGATGGATGACAAGGTCAGTCGTCAATTCTGGTTTAACTTTTTTTTTGTCAGAACCGAGGACGTTGTGGCCAATATCAACGGCTTTCCTAAGGCTTGGTACTATATTTGTAAGTACTTGGTTTGTCCCCCGTGTTCGGTCTTGAATTTTTGACTTCTCGCCTTCTTCTTTTGCAGCCAAGACCTTGCCTCCTACTTTGGATGCTCATATTTTTCACTCGGTCGAGCGGCTCCTCCCTCAGATCGTAAGGATCCGTGATTGGCCAAGTTTTCAAGAAATTTAGGCATGCTCTCCATTCGACTGGTAATTTCCTTTCTTTGATCGTGGACGCTCCATTTCCTATTATGTATGGATTCATTTTGCTGTCTTAATGTTGTCTTTTTCTCAGGCATGGGTTCTCGGAGGAGCCAGGCACCAGTGCCCTCTTTTCGAAGGGCAGCTACTGCATCCTCGGCTCCGGATCCTGTTGCGACTATTGCGTCTTCCATACCAGAATCAACCTCAGCTGCCGTAATTCGGGAGCACATCTCCGTTCCATCTGCAACTTCTGCCCCTCAACTTTATTCGCTGGTTAATAAGGACGATGTCTCTCCTGATGACGATAGTTTAATGCCTCGTATGAGGAGGGCCATGGATATTGGGGGAGAGAGGCTGACAACCGTTGATGTGGGAGATTGTGGCTTTGTCCTTCGAGAATCAGCCACAATGCATATTGGAGAGAGCCCCGAGGCAAGTCATGAGGCCCCTCACCTGGAGGATACGGGTATGTGTCCTGTGGGGGACACGGTCGAGGACATGGTGCACAATGACGGCACTGCACTTCCGAGGAGCGAGGAGGCTTCATCTTCTGGGATCGAGGCGGACGTGCCTTATTCGACTGATGATAAGAGGAAGGCCGTCACTGAGGAGGACGATGGATCAGACTCCAACACGGATATGGATGAGTTGAGGATGATCGATGAGCGACTTACTCAACTCGAAGTTAGGCTGGAAGGGGGCTCAAGGACTACTACGACCCCGATGGATCATAACCTACTTGTAAATATCGAGGAAATAATCCTTGACCTCGGTCCCCTTTGTTCGAAAATTGAAGGTACGACCCTCGAGACAATAAACGATAACACTTTGTCCAACAACATTATTGGCCTTGCTCTACGGGTAAGTACATCCACTGTCTGTTCTTTTCTTTATATTTTGTTTTCTTGCGTAAATTCTAATTTCTTTTCTTTGTTTTTTCAGATGGTTATTTTAGAGATCGAGAGTGCTCGCCGGGAGAAGAAGCATAAAGATATTTACGTGAATTTGAAAGACAAGTATTTCAAATGTCTTGAGAAGTATCGGGAGCTCCGATGTTGGCTCCGTGAGGGCGGTGATATGCGACAGCTGAGGGAGGGTTTGAAGGAGCGGGACGACGAGTTAATGTGGATCGTGGAGAAATGCAACGTCTTAGAAGGGACATTGAGGGGCAAAGAGGAGGAGCTCGAGCTTAGCAGGGGTGTAGAAGCCCAATGCAATGATATCCAATCCCAAGTGGTCCTGCTGTGAGGTCAACTCGAAGAGTTTCAGTTTAGGGCGTAGGCTCTTAGTGGCGAGGTCGCCGAGAAGCAAGATGAGCTAGAGAAGGCAGAGTTCGCTCGGTCGAAAGTTTTGAGAAAGGCGGAGTCCCTTGAAGTGGTGATCTGATCTCTCCGTTCCGAGCTAGAAAATGATTTGTCAATGGCAAGGCTTAAAGAGGAGCGACTCGATGAAAGGATTGGGGAGTTGGAGAAAGAGACCTCTAATCTTTATGATCGGGTTCCTACTCTGGAGGTCGAGAAGGCCAAACTACTTGAACGACCTTATTCATCTGCAACTTCTGGCTTCCCCAACATTCCTTGTGACTTGTACGAAGAGTGGATTCACGTCGAAGTACGACTGGATGTGCTTTGCGAGTTGCATGTAGTGGGCTCTATTTCTGCTGCAGACTTTGAGGGCGCTCATGTAAAGGCTTACGAGGCTCGGATTGCTTGTGGTTACGATCTGACTGCCCCTCGTCCTGGGGAGGAAGATGAGGGCGATGAGGATGCTATAGATTTCCTCGAGGACGAGGCATGTTATGATTCTATATACCCTCCGGGCGAGGATGGAGAGGGATCTGGGGGCCGAGAAGATAATGATATTGGTGATCAGGGTGGTGATGCCGTTGAAGACCGAGCTGGCGAGGGCGCTGAAGGCCGTAATGGCGGTGGTCAGTAGTTTTATTTTTAACTTTTTTGTGTATTTTTGTCGGCGTCTTCAAGAGCCTTTGTAAAACATTTAAGTATGAAATATCAAATTTTTTCCTTTCATCTTATACAATTCGTGTAATTTATTTTCTGTACTTGTATATTTTTTGCTTCTATTGTTTGCTCGTTTCGCTTTTTGTCCTTCTCATTGTTGTTATCTTTTAGCTGGTCGTGGCCTTGGAGTCGAATATGCATGGGTTATATCAGCCCTTTGTTTATATAGGTCGAGTGTGTTACTTCGTTGAGATTTGGCCGAGGCCCGATAGGTGTTGTTCTAACTTGGTTGATCTTGACCTTTTATTAAGTTGCGGCCGAGGGCTGGTAGGTATTTGTTCGAACTTAACCTTTCGCTAAATTACGGCCGATGACTGATAGGTATCTGTTCGAGCTTGGTCGAACATAACCTTTTGTTAAACAGCAGCTGAGGGCTGGTAGGTGTTTGTTCGAGCGAGGTCGAACATAACCTTTTCATAGTCATGGCCGAGGGGCGATAGGTGTTGTTCGAGCGGGGTCGAACATAACCTTTTCATGGTCATGACCGAGGGCCGATAGGTGTTGTTCGAGCGGGGTCAAACATAACCTTAGCACAAAAAAGGTGTCATTATAAACGTAAGTTTCTTATAACTTCGACGTTGTTACTTAGATTACATACTTGGAGAGAGTTACAGATTTTGGGTGTTGGCTGGCGTTTCAGTCTCAGTCCCAGTCTACATAGTCCCTTCATTGTTTGACTTGGAGAGTATTGAAGAATCGATCAATTAAAGAGTAAAAATAGTCCTTCCTTCGCGTACTTCGACTCGGAGTGCTTCCTTCGCCGCCTCGTTAAAAACCTCCTTGAGAAAACCCAAATGGGACAAAACTCAAGTGAGGGAAAAAGAGTACGACTTGGGGGACACTTTTTCTCTTAGAAGTTGAAGTATTTGAGGTGGCTGATGTTCCAATTGTTTGGTAGTTGCTTTCCTTCCATTGTCTCTAGTTGGAATGAACCCTTGTTTTCTTTGGCTGTGATTTTGTACGGACAGTCCCAGTTTGTTCCCAGCTTGCCTTCCCGGGGGTCTTTGCTCGCTTGAGTTTTGGCTTTCAGCATGTAGTCCTCGACTTTATGCGGTCGGACCTTTGCTTTCTTATTGTAATATCGTTCTGCTTGCTGTTTTTCGGCGACCATTCTTATGTATGCCATATTTTTTTGTTCATCGATTTCGTCGAACTCTTGCCTTCTACTCTCATCATTACTCGTACCGTTTTCATGGGAGTACCTTAGGCTGGGTTCTCCGACTTCGATCGGTATTACTGCCTCAGTCCCATAGACCAAAGAGTAGGGCGTCTCTCATGTGCTCGTCTTCGGAGTTATTTGGTATGCCCATAATACTTCTGGCAGTATTTTCGGCCATAGTCCCTTGGCGTCCTCGAGCTTTTTTTTCATGATGTTTAGTATGGACTCTGCTTGTCTGTTACCCGCTGGGTGATATGGGGTTGAAAGTATCCTCTTGATATGCCATTTCTCAAAGAATTCGGCGGTTTTCTTTCCTGTAAACTGGGGTCCGTTGTCACAACTGATTTACTTAGGTAGGCTGAATCGGAAGATGATGTTCCTCCATATGAAGGTGATTACCTCTTGTTCCCGTATTTTGGCGAACGCTCCTGCTTCCACCCATTTAGAGAAATTGTCAGTTAAATCCAAAAGGAATCATATATTACCTCGCCCTGCTGGGAGGGGGACCATGATGTCCATTCCCCATTTGATGAACGGCCATGGGGAGGTGACTGAGTGGAGGTGTTCACCTTCTTGGTGAATCATTGGGGCGTACTTTTGGCATTGTTCGCAGTTCCTCACGAAGTCTAAGGCGTCCTTTATAATGGTGGGCCAATAGTATCCCGCCTGTATGAGGCATCTAACGAGTGCTCGATTGCCGGAGTGAGCACCGCAATGGCCTTCGTGGACTTCTTCGAGGACGCGCTGAGTCTGTCTTGGGCACAAACATTTTGCCAGAGGGCCACCATAAGTCCTTTTGTACAGGTCTCTATGGAGGAGACTGTATTTGGCTGCTTGCATTCTTAATTTCTTGGCTTCTTTTTTGTCGTCTGGGAGTGTGTCGTCCTGCAAATATGTGATAATATGATTATGCCAATCCCAAGTTAAGCTTACGGTTCTTACCTCGATTTGGTCTAGTGATGATTTGAGGAGGTGAACTACGTTTTTATCCCCGGTCGTGATGCTTTTGGTAGCTATGGAAAGTTTGGCGAGGCCATCCGCTTCGGCATTCTGTGCACGTGGGATCTGGTCGAGCTGGCATTCGTCGAACATAGGAAGTAGCTTGCAGATTTCGATCTGATATGTTTGCAACCTTTTTTCCTTGATTTGGAAGGTCCTCGTGACTTGGTTGACCACGAGCTGGGAATCACAGCGGAGTTCCAACTTCTTTGCCCCATATTTGAGTGCTAGCCTCAACCCTACTACGGCCTCATACTCGGCCTCGTTGTTAGTCATATCCGGGCACCTTATAGACTGGCAAATTACTTCACCTGTAGGGACCTCGAGTACGAGTCCCAGTCTAGACCTTGATGCGTTGGATATGCCATTGGTGTTTAAGACCCAGGGGTCTTATGTCTGGAGGGAAGCTTGGATGGCTTCCTTTTCAACTTCATGCATTATCTTTGCACTGAAGTCTGCGATGAAGTCAGTGAGCACCTACAACTTTATCGCCGTTTGCGGCTGGTATGTGATATTGTGCTCGCTTAGATCGATGGACCATTTAGACAGCTTCCCCGATTGATCGGGTTTATGCAAAATGCTCCTCAGGGTAAAGGTTGTAATGACCGAGATAGGGTGGCATTGGAAATAGGGTCTAAGATTTTGTGAAGCTGCGACCAATGCCAGAGTAAATTTTTTGAGGTGCGGGTACCTCGTCTCGGCGTCAATGAGTGTTTTTCTAATGTAATAGATGGAAGATTGCATACCTTTGTTTTCATGGATCAAGACTACACTTACCGCCACTTCGGAGATGACTAGATAGACGAGGAATTGCTCCCTAGGTTCGGGTTTTTAAAGCAAAGGTGGTGATGACAGGTATGCCTTCAGTTGTCGCAAGGGAGTCCATTCAAGGCCATTGTCCTTTTTGAGTATGCCAAAAAATTTGTGACATCTATCAGACGGCCATGAGATGAATCTTGATAGGGTGTCGATTCAACCAGTCAACCTTTAGACTTGCTTCTTGCTAGTCAAGAGTTACGGTATCCCCTCGATAGCTTTGATTTGGTCTGGGTTGAACTCAATCCCCCATTCCGACACCAAAAAAACTCAAGAACTTTCCCGAGGCTACGCTAAACGCGCATTTCTTCGGGTTTAGTTTCATTCCGTACCGTCTTAGTATGTCGAAAGCTCCCTTCAAATGATTGATGTGATCATTTTCCTTTACGAACTTTACCAACATGTCGTCTATATATACTTCCATGGTCTTGCCGAGCTGGTCTTTGAACATCTTCATGACCAATCTTTTATTTGTGCCCCCGTTCTTCAGCCCAAATGGCATGATCCTATAACAATACTGCCATGCACCAAAACTGAGGAGCGCGACCGGCGCTCAACCGAGTGAACCCGACCGAGCAAGCCTATTAAATTTCATTCTACCCAAACTCATCCACGAATGGAGATAATACATATTTTCATTAATTAGACAAAAAGGTGTTCATGTCTACCATACCATTTCATTACCAATAGTTTCATCATTTTCAAAGTCTTAAATGGACAAATGAAACAACCACGACATAATATATTTTGACTTTCCCAGTACCAATACACAACCCACACTATGTCTACGGAGCCTCTATAGATAAGGAAGAGTACAATGATAATGCCGGCAACAAGGCCCCGGATATACCTCAAACAGAATACACAACATACAAAAGATTTATGACCCCGGGATGAAGTGAGGCTCACTAAGTCAGCTGGGAAGAAGGTATACTACTATCACTAATCAATATCTCCTGCTGTGGAACCACCTGCATCCATTTAAAGATACAGCGCCCCCGGCAAAAGGGACGTTAGTACCGTCGAATAGCACTAGTATGTATAACTAAACACCCTCTCAATAGAATGACAAATAATACAAACAAGATTATCATAATATCAATGAAAGCCTTTATTAACATCAAACCTCAATTTAGGATCAAGACAGTGTTTAAATTAATTTTCATATCTCACATTGGGAGATTTTTAGTATCGATATACCATTGTCCACAATATCATTATTCACAATACTAGTACCATCGTATTCTCAGTACGGAGTCCGATCACGACCCGATCGGCTAGGCTATCCATTAGGGACATCGACCACAATCACAATTTAAATTATAATTTCTAGCACAATCACCATCATGTGTGTGGCATGGTGTCCGATCACGACCCGACCGGCTAGGCTGTCTTATTCGAGACATCAACATTTTTATATCAATCATTGCACTTCATATTACTTTCACATCTTTTCATTTCATTGGCACTAATGGCCATTATTATAAGATCATTCTTGGCACGTTGGCCATATTTAGTATTTCATGATCACCTTTTCACTTTCTAATATCAACATCATCAACAACAACAACAACAATAATTCAAATCAAGTTATGTAGTACACATGTGAGCAATTAAGAGTCTAAGGCACATAGAGATATTTCACAAAATTTGGCATAATAGCCTTCGTTTGAATTTAACTTGAAGTCGAACATTTCTAATGCACAACCCATATTTTTGACACATCCTCAATTGATAACACAACATAAATAAAGCAATTGGAATACTTGTTGAACATATATCTTTCAACCCAATCTTACTCGGAACAACCAATTTTATAATAATCTATTTGGGACTTACATAATTCACATGAATATCGTGGGATCCAATTCTAAGAGAAGAGTTTAGCCAACATACCTCACTTGAGCTTCCTTACACTCTAAATATTCCGAAATTCTTAGCAACTTCAATCTATTGTAGAAATATAACAAATTGAATCAAAATTAGGATGATGATTATGGTTCTAGCTCATTTGAGATTTTTATCAAACACTAGGTGTGCATAAAGGTTTCAAGGTCCTTTTATGGAGGATTCCATCATCCCACAACCCAATCTTTACCAAGCTTAGTTCAATAATCTTCCTATACCCCTTGATATCATATGCATGTAAAATAAACAACTCTCATGCCCAAAATTATCTTGCTAATTACCCATTTTCAGAAAATTTCAAAATTAAGGTTTAGGGTGTAGAATCTTACCTCTAAGATGAAGACCTAGTGAGTTTCCCTTCTTAATCTTCCAAAACATGGGCAAGAATTGAAGAAAAATTATTGAAGAACACCTTCTCACTCTAGGGCACTCTCTCTCACTCTAAAACATCAGATTATAGCTCAAAAATGGCCCAAATAGTGTATTTAACGAAATAGGGTCGGGTTTTAAAAACCCAAAAATGGAGCTCCGGAACAGGTTATGTGATTGCATAGGCGATCTCATAATCAATATGCAGACCGCATATCGGTCGCATAATTGCCGACCAAAACGACCAAAAGAACTGCCTGTGTATGCGGTCACTATGCGGTCCGCATAACTGTTCTGCGGTCGCATAATTACCGCATAACAGTTATGCGATCGCATAGTCGACCGCAGAATTGCCTTCAATCTGGCCCTCTCCTGCCTCACTTCTGCGGCTATTATGCGGCCCGCAGAGTGATTATTCAGTCGCATAATGGACCGCATAAACATGTTTTTCCACCAATATATTTTCTTTACTTTCCGATGCATTGTTCAACCCAAAAGGTCTGAGCCGCGGCGAGCAATCTCGCCGCGAAGAATTTCTTTAATACACAACATGTAAAACCAATTCGGCACCACGAAATATTATTTCCTTTTGCAAACTTTTACGGGGCCTTACAAGTACGTTCCTTGGTGGGTGATGAACATGGTCTTCTCCTAGTCTTCTTCCTCCATAAGTATTTGATTATAGCCTGAGTACGCGTCCAAGAAACTCAATAGCTCGTGCCTGGCTATTACGTCGATGAGTTAGTCGATGTGGGGTAATGGGAACAAATCCTTTGGACATGCTTTGTTTAAGTCTGTGAAATCCACGCACATCCGCCATTTCCCATTTTTCTTTTTGACCATCACTACGTTAGCGATCCACTTAGGGTACTTCGACTCTCTGATGGTGCCATTCTCTAATAGTTTCTCCATCTCTTCGCGGATTGCATCATTGATGGCAGGGTTGAATTTACGCCTGACCTTCCTTCCTGTTGGGTAGAGCGGGTCGACGTTTAATTTGTGTGTGGAAATTTCCTTTGGGATTCCTGGCATATCTGCATGGCTGAAGGCAAACAAATTTGCATTAGTTATTAAGAATTGACTAAATTTACCTGTTCCCGGAGTTTGTAGCCAATGTAGGCCTTTTTGCTACGGTCATTGAGGTCCAATTGAATAGGGTCGAGGTCTTCTATGGTCGAATCTGCATCGTTGACCATTTCGGGATCCAAGATGACATCCCTGGTCTCTCCTTGCGTCGACCTCGGTCCTGTTGATTGCTATGCCTCTTTTTCCTTGTCTTTTTTTTGTTGGGTTGCCATGCTTTCTAAGGCAATGCGGTAGCATTCCCGGGACGTAAGCTGCTCTCCGCGTATGCTGAATATTCCCCATGGTGTTGGAAATTTAATTACTTGGTATATGCTGGAGGGGATGGTTCTCATGGGATATATCCATGGTCGTCCCACTATGGCATTGTATGCGGTGGCCTAGTTCATGATATGGAATGTCGTCTCCAGAGTTACTCCGCCGGCCAATACGGGGAGCGTAATTTCCCTTGACGTCTGCTCAACTTCATTATTAAAATATGTTAGCATGATGCAGCGCGACACTATCTTATCCTCGAGTCTCATTTGGGTGAGGACTGGGGGATGGATAATGCATGCCCCACTTCCATCGTCCATCATGATACGTTTGACATTAGTATCTAAAATGCATAAAGTAATAACGAGGGCATCATTATTAAGGAAAGACAAACCGTCGGCATCGAACTCATCGAAGATGATACTTTCTTCGAGTCTGTCGTACCGTTCGCGGGTGATAGATCGCTTGACCTTGTGAGTGGTGGTGAACTTCACACTATTGATAGAGGTGTCATCGCTGCCGCCGATGATCATGTTGATAGTACGAGCTGGTGATGGCGGCTTCGGCGGACCTTGGTGTTCACGTCCTCTGATGAAGTTGCTTCTCCCCTTGTCGCTTAACAGCTCTTTGAGGTGTCCCTGCGGTAGCATGTTTACGACTTCTTGTCTGAGGGCGATGCAATCTTCTGTTTTGTGCCCACGTTCTTGGTGGAACTCATAGAGGGCGTCGAAATTTTTGGTGTTCGGATCAGATCTCATCTTTGGCGACCACTTTACCTTTGTTCCGAGTTTCTCAAGAGCATTGACTATTTCTATAGGTGCACAAAAATTGTAAGTAGATAATAAAGGGGGCATACCTCTCTCGTTTCAGTGAGTTCCTATCCTTGGTCTGGATGGGCCTTCTTCATAGCAGAGGAAAGGTACAGCGATCGCCCTGACGTATAGCTAGTGTTCCCTGTTGGGTCGCGAGACCGGGTGATCCCTCCTGATGTTGTCTCTTCGTTCTTTTCTGGATTCGGTTTGTACTGAGATTAGCCGATGGGTTGGTCCATTGAGGTCGTCCTTGTCTGCTCGGACCTCGGCACAATAAGCATTATGGATTTCGTTCCAAGTGGTTGGAGGATATTTCATCAATCGGCTCAACAGTTTTCTAGTCGCTCTTGAACCATCTCCTAAGGATTGCTTGATAGCGAATATGTCGTTTACTATTACTTCGACCTTCTTGGCTCCGGCATGGGCAATTAAGAACTTATCGGCCATTTCCTCGAAAGTTTTTATGGAGCGAGCTGATAGCTGTGAATACCATGTTAATGCCCCTCCCGTAAGGGTTTTGCCAAACTTCTTCAGCAAAATAGAGTACACTTGTTCCTTGGCGAGGTCGTTGTCTTTCACGGCGTGACGTAATGGGTCACATGATCCTAAAGATCGGTCGTTCCGTCGTTTAATCTGAGGTAGGGAGGCATTTTGAAGGTCTTTGGTATGGCATGTGGGGTTGTGTCATCGTTGTACGGCTGCTCTACGAACCTATCGGCGTTCCTCTTTTGGCAACAACTTAGGAGCGTCCGGTATCTTGTCGACTCGTTCTTGGTGTTCTTTCATCTGGTCTCGGAGTGCTTTGTTTTCATTCTCCATTTCTCCCATCCTCTTTAGAACGGTAGCAAGGACGTTGTCACCTACACTGTTAGTAATATTGTGAGTTATACCTGTCGTCGGAGGGTTTGGTCTGTTGCATTTCCCGTCTGCTTGTTGTATCATGCAAGCTCTTGCGGTTTCTGTAGTTGTGCCTGGAGCGGGCTTGTTGAGCACGCTCGCTAGCGTGTCGGTCAACCATGCTTCGAAGAGCTTTTTCACAGCTGGGGGCATCCATTCTTCTGCGGACATGGAGGCCTCCCTTTTCCAATGGGTTTTGTTATGCTACAATAGGGGGAGGCGACCTCTCGCGCCTGGGGTAAGCGTTGGGCGTCATGTCCTCGCCCACTGTTTCGCAGCTCTCGTTGATAGCGTTCATGAGGTTGCTAGGGAAATCACTTATTATTTTTGTCTTTTCTCCTTGGTTACCTGCCATGTAGGTTTTTGTACGTACAAAGAAAGAGGATCTTGGTGTTTGTGAGGTTAGTGAATTGTGTTATCCATAGATCTGATGGTAGGCTATAATCCCGTATTTTATTCGCTTATTGCACTCTAATTCACTGCACTTTATTTATGTTGAGCCTTAATTAGGCATGTTTTGCACTTATTGTATGTTTTATGTCCTGTAGGAGTGATTCCGAGCTATGTAGATGTTGTGGCATGAATTCATGCTATTTTGGAGCTTAGAAGTTTGAGTAAAAGACCAAGGATTAAGTCGAAATCGAGTTCGGAGATCAACGGATGATATTGGAACGAAACGAAGAAACGAGCAGGCATATTGCGCAGTGTCCAGTAACATATACATAACCTTTCGCTCGGAACTCCGTTTGGGCTCCACAATATATTGTTGGAAAGATATTTAAAAGAGCTACAATTTTCATGTTTAACACTTTCCCAAATTCCCAATATATAACCCAGGTGCGCAACCAGGTGCGAGATCGCTCACTGGGCGCGCACTTGGGGCAGAATGGTGTGCAAAGTGCACGACCAGGTGCACGGTCACGTATGCCCTATCCGAAAAAAGCCCTATTTCGCTAAGAAAGGGTAGTTTCATCCGGTATTTGTTTTTGGGGTAGATTAAATACCCCAAAATACCATTTTGACAGACTTTTGACATACCTTAGACCTAGGGAAGCTTTGGAGAAGAAGGAGAAACAAGAGCACAAGGATTTCATCCTTCCTTACTCACTCAAATCCGGTTTTGGATTGTATTTATGTTTTTCTCTACTTTTATTTCATTTGTGAAGAACTTCTCCATGTCTATGGAGTAGAACCTTTTGGGTTTTGATGGATTTGGTGTATTGATGGTTGTTTGTGGATTATAACTCTATTTTTATGTATTTGAATCATTTTTGGAAGATTTAATTGTTGCATCTATGTTCACTTATTCTTGTAATCGAAAGAAGCATAACTTGTGATATATTTGCACTATATTGTTGGTTGAATTCATAGATTCTTCTAAGTAATCGAAAGAGGCTATTTGAATCCTTGATTAAACCTAGTTAGGAGGATAATTGAAAGAGGTTCTCCTAAAGACCAATCCATTACGAATTCTTGCATATCTTCACCGAGCTTAAATTGGTTCATATTGTGAGGTTGAGACTTAATCGAGAGAGGAGATTCCACTAAATATTTGTACTGATAATTAAGTGAATTAGAGAGACTCACTTAAATATTAGAAGTGAATTATCTAGAGTTAGATTTCGAATAATTATCTTGCACCTATCCTATCAACCCATATTTTCTCCCATTGATAACTTCATTGCTTACCTTTGTTGAGATTGTCATTAGTCAATAGTTTATGTTCTTATTTAGTTTTAATTCTTAATTGTATAAATCTCCATTGTTGATCCTCCTGGATAGCAATCGAGCTACGAACTACGAGAATACTGTTTAAATTCAATCCATGTGGAGATAATAATTATACTATACTATCTTTGACTAGCGAGCACAATTTAAGTGTGTGTTTTGCGCTCGTCAAGATCTAAAGGAAAATAAAAATTTAACTAAGAAATCCCCACAGACGTCGCTAAATTGTTTGACCAAAAATATAAATCTTGGTTCAACTAGTGTTTTAAAAGGCATTTTCGGGGCGAGCCGCACCAAAAATGCCTCGAGGCGGTGGTGTGGGGCGAAAGTCTCAAGAGGCGTACGCCCAGCAATTCAGGGTGTTTAGGGCATTTAAGGCACGTTTTTGCAGTGAAGCGTAAGCCCCAGAGACTTTTTCAAATTAAAACAAAATTTGTTGAATAAGTCCTTCATATAATACCCAAATTCTCAAAAGTTAGCTTGTAATAACTCAAAAGTTTTAAAAAGGAACTGAAATGTATTAAATTTAAAAATCAAGACCTTTTTTATTAATTGAAACCCTAATTTATGGTCTTTCTCAATTCTTTATCTTGTCCGCTAGTCTGCTAATATTTCCCAAAAGTAACAAATATTCAATTTATTTATTTTTACAAATACAAAGAAAACTTCATTCTCCTTCATAACAGCAAGTTCAAAGTTCAAATTGCAGGTTAGTCATCCTTTTTGTTCCTCCATGTAGAAACTTTATTCTTTTCGACTCAAGTTACTTGTACTTGTAAGTAGCGTATAATAGATTGTTTTGACTAGTTTTTTTTGACATATTTCACATATTTATAGTTTTCTTCAATTTTATGCAATTTTACCTATTTATAAATATTTACTGTAATTATATTATTTTATAAAATATTAAAAATTAAATACCCATCGGGCTTACGTCCCGTGCCTCAGGGCTTGCGACTTCCCGAGACATATGTAAAACGCCTCGCCTTACGCCCACGCCTTTTAAAACACTGGGTTCAACTAACTAAATTTATACAAATGAGGGTTAATCTTGGTTAATAATAATATCCTAAAGACGAAATTCTTAGCAGTGTGATAAATAGCGCGTAGATCTATTCCAAAAGCTATGACGGTGTACAATAATTAATATTTAAGGACCCAAACAGAAGTAATGTAGCATTAAATAGTGATGAACAACAATAAATGATATCAATGGATATTAAATAGAAGGAACGAGTCACCCGAGAAAGGATGAAATCAATGGATATTCTTTTTGACAATGATGAATGATGGACAAGCCTTTGAATATCCGAGTTATTCTCGGATCCAATGAAAAAGTGTGGACATGAATCTTAGTGAAAATGTAATTTTTTTTTGTAAGCTTGCAATAAGATTAGATTCTCTCTTTAAAGTCAAAGTATATTTTACAAATGAATATCATTGTGTTTCTTTCTATTTATAGGGAACATGCTCCTAGAAACCCTAATAGTACAAGTGAAGATAATATCCACTATAATATTCTCTTTAATGTCTTATCTTGAAACTGGCCGTTATAACTCTGTCAAAGGTACTCGGCCTCGATCCTTGATGACTCCTCGGCTTCAGCCCTTGCGGACTCTTCGACCACGGCCTTCATCGTTCCTTAGATCACTTCGACTCGTGACGGCCTAGGAATGTTTCACTAAAGTCATTTTGACTTAAGTATTCTAAAGATAGATTTTGACTCATACATTTGATAATTGAAAAACTCGAATCAATCTCACATATGCACACCCCTCGTGCAAACACACTTTCTTTGGAAATTATATAATGCTGACGGAAAATTCTTAGAGTTCCGTAAAGTGAAACTAACCAAGTTTAATTGAGATCCTTAACAGAGCAACTGTGGATTGAGTCGGAGTTCAAGTTGCCCGAAAAATCTGTGGCACCAATCGGTAATATTGGAATCTGAACCACCATTGATGAAATACTACATTTGGCCTTAAAGTAATTACTTTAGTAAATTGAATTTGTTTAAATATATTTAGCATTTTACAGTATCAATTTTATTTTAAAACTGTTCTTTATACCATGACTTTTCAAATATTTTGAGTTATCTAATCCTGCCAACGTGGTTTATAGTGTTTTTATATAATTTTCAGAATGTAAAATTTATTTTTAATAATTATAGATTATATCCCAATTTACACAGAAAATTAAATAATTTGATCTTCATACTCCAAACCACAACGAATAACATGGAACCTAGGGGATATTTTTTTATGATTTTTCTTTACAGTTTCAATTAGTGAATTGTTAATTAAGTGAAATATTTAAGGAGAGATAAGAGGTAGTTTAGAATAAATGTTCTTATGATCAAGACAATTAAATGTGTTTTAAAGAATATGCAAAACCTTAAATGAAAGATAATATAGATCAAAATGAGTATTATTTACATTGAGATTCTTTTAATAAAAAAGGAAAAAGTAAAAAATACTCACCTCATGACCAATTATATTTAATCACGTCAAGTAGTGCTATTTTCCTATAAATGTTAATTTTGGATTGCATTAAAAACTGTTAACGTAAAGTTATGCAGATTAATGTTTACTTTTGAAAGTAGTTCTTTTCCTTTGAATTTCTAACCCCCAAAAAATTAAAACTTATGATTCTCATAATCTCATGTGAGAGCTGTTATTCCCGCCAATATTGTTGTATTTGTAAATAATAATTCTGCAAAATATAAGTTATCGTAATGAAACAATAAATAATTCGAGCCCACTGAATTCATAGTGTTTCCTTAAGGAATTTAATCTCCTCCTAGTACCCAAGGTAATGGATTATTTCCTCCCAGGATAGAACGAATCACACACTGGTGTAGCGGTACTTCAAACCTCAGTGTTTCAGCGAACACAAAGTTCGGTAGCAAATCACACTTACAGTTGCTTTGTTTGAAATTAAAACAATGCAGAACGAAGGAGTAGAAACTCAGAAAATCGTATGGAAATGCTGAGAGGAAGGAGTGCAATGTATAGCCAAATCTGTTGAGCGATTTCAGTTTATGTCTTGTGTGTTGTGTGTTGTGTGTCTTTCTTCAACAGCTGCTGCACATATATATAGCAGCCAGTGTTGAAGAAGAACCATCGTCCACCCTCCATGGTGGAGCAAGCATTAGCTTATTTGTGGAGCAAGCACATTCATGGTGGGAAGAGCATTAGGCGGCTGCCTTGTGGTCAATACACGGATTGGAAAATATCTGTTATAAATGCGGATAATCTTTACTATTAACAAATAAATTTGGTCCAAAAAATTAATCAATCAATCATTTGACCAAATCCGAATCCGAATCCGAGTCCGAGTCCGAGTCCGAGTCCGAAGCCGAAGCCGAAGCCGAAGCCGAAGCCGAAGCCGTAGCCGTAGCCGTAGCCGCAGCCGCAGCCGCAGCCGCAGCCGTAGCCGAAGCCGAGCGAGCGACGACGACGACGGCGCGAGGCTTGCTTTCTTCTTAACTCTTTAAGAGCTACAAGAAGAGCAATTATATATATACCCACCAAAAATCTCTTCCTCTTCCAATATGGGACAATGTCTCATTGTCAAGAGGGGGAAACTTAAAATTTTACTCAAAAATTTTATTTTCCCTCCATTTTCTATTCACCCTCATTTTAAGATTATTTCATCTTAAAAACAAAAACCTCAACAATCCCCCACATGAATGGGGAATGGCTATATCACGGAAGTATGCATGGAAAAACTGTGTGATTTACAAGCAAGGATTAATCGCATCTGGATAAGTAGGTTTCCCTTTGAACTTTCCGTAGTAAACTTATGTCGGATATACTCGGTCAATCGGTAGATTTGATATCCTTGAACCGTCGATCTTTGGTGTATACCTAGACAACCATAAGTCACACAATCAACCCTTAACCGTCTTTGGTTCTCATTGTTGTGTTCGTTTCAGCCATGAACACCGCCTGGTTTCATAAGTGCGTAGAGAACTGGCCTTACAAAGTTCTCCTTGAAGCGGCTAACACTTCACACTTATATAGGTGATTCCTAAACGTGTCATCCTGTAGATACACTTTTTGATATACCCCGTATCAAATTTAGAAATCATTAAAAAGCCTTAATGCTTTATCCTTGGTACTGAACATTATCTCATCACGAGAACGGACTAAAATTTTATTTGACAATGTTGAACCGTCATTAATGACTTTGTTTGATCTCCTTGAACCTAGATCTTGGGATCTCCAGTCTTCTAGGTAGAGTTACCGCCACAATGACTTGTTCTCGGCCATAGCCCCATTCCCTTGATGATTTCTCAACTACCTCTCTAGTTAGGCCTTTTGTAAGTGGATCCGACACATTATCACTTGACTTTACATAGTCAATCGTAATAATTCCTCTAGAGAGTAATTGCCTAACGGTTTTATATCTTTGTCGTATATGACGAGATTTACCGTTATACATAACGCTCCCAGCCCTTCCAATTGCCGCTTGACTATCACAATGTATGCATATTGGTGCCAACGGTTTGGGCCAAAATGGAATGTCTTCCAAGAAATTCCGGAGCCATTCAGCTTCTTCACCGGCTTTATCTAACGCTATGAATTCAGCCTCCATTGTAGAGCGGGCAATATATGTTTGTTTGAACGACTTCCAAGATACCGCTCCTCCACCAATAGTGAATACATATCCACTTATGGACTTAGAATCAGTTGAACCGGTGATCCAATTTGCATCACAGTATCCCTCAATCACCGCAGGAAATTTACTGTAGTGCAATTCAAAGTTCTGGGTATGTTCTAAATATCCCATACAATGAGATTGGCCTGGATTGCTCGTATATCGACTCAGTTTACTTATAGCACATGCTATATCTGGTCGTGTACAATTCATGATATACATTAAGCATCCCAACACACGAGCATAATCCAATTGTGATATGCTTTGGCCTTTATTCTTTGCTAATGCAAGATTCACGTCAATTGGAGTCTTTGCAATTTTAAAGCCCAAGTGCTTGAATTTTTCATTACTGTCTTAATATAATAAGATTGTGACAATGCCAGACCTTGAGCAGTCTTATGGATCTTAATTCCCAGAATTAAATCAGCAACTCCCAAGTCTTTCATATCAAACTTGCTATTGAGCATACGCTTAGTAGCATTTATGTTGGCAATGTCATTACTCATTATCAGCATATCATCCACATATAGGCAAACAATGACTATGTGATTTGGAACATTTTTAATGTACACACATTTATCACATTCATTTATCTTAAAACCATTTGACAACATTATTTGGTCAAATTTCGCATGCCATTGTTTGGGTGCTTGTTTTAGTCCGTAAAGAGACTTAACAAGTCTACATACCTTCTTTTCTTTACCTGGAACCACAAACCCTTCAGGTTATTCCATGTAAATTTCTTCCTCCAACTCTCCATTTAAGAAGGCCGTCTTAACATCCATTTGATGAATTTCAAGACCATACACTGCAGCTAATGCTACTAACATCCGTATGGACGTAATTCTTGTAACTGGAGAGTATGTATCAAAGTAGTCTAGACCTTCTCGTTGTCTATACCCTTTGACTACGAGCCTTGCCTTGAATTTATCAATAGTGCCATCATCTTTGATTTTTCTCTTAAAAATCTATTTAGAACCCAAAGGTTTATTTCCAGGAGGAAGATCAACCAATTCCCATGTATGGTTGTTCAATATGGATTCTATTTCACTATTGACTGCCTCTTTCCAAAACAATGATTCCGAAGAAGTCATAGCTTCTTTAAATGTTTGAGGCTCATTCTCCAATAAGAAAGTCACAAAATCTGGTCCAAATGAAGTAGACGTTCTTTGACGTTTACTACGTCTTGGATCCTCCTGATTACATGTACTTTCTTTTGTTTCTTCCCGAGGTCGTTTAGATCCTTCACCAAACGACTCACATTCCTTTTTATACGGATATATATTTTCAAAAAACTCAGCATTATCTGATTCTATAACCGTATTATTATGAATGTCGAGATTTTCTGATTTGTGAACCTGAAATCGATATGCTTTACTATTTGTCGCATATCCTATGAAAACACAATCAATGGTTTTCGGTCCTATCTTTACCCTTTTGGGTTTAGTAACTTGCACTTTTGCCAAACACCCCCACACTTTAAAATAATTCAAGTTGGGCTTCCTTCCTTTCCATTTTTCATATGGAATGGATTGTGTTTTGCTATGGGGCACTCGATTTAATATTCGATTAGCCGTAAGAATGGCTTCCCCCATAAGTTCTGTGGCAAACCAGAACTTATCAACAACACATTCATCATCTCCTTTAATGTGTGATTCTTTCTTTCCGCAATCCCATTAGATTGGGGCGTGTAAGGGGCTGTTGTTTGATGAATAATTTTATATTCTAAACATATTTCTTTAAAAGGAGATTCATATTCACCACCCCTATCACTTCTTATCATTTTTACTTTCTTGTTAAGTTGCGTTTCAACTTCATTTTTGTATTGCCTGAATGCGTTTATTGCTTCATCTTTACTATTCAGTAAGTAAACATAGCAATATCGAGTACCATCGTCAATAAAAGTTATGAAATACTTCTTTCCACCGCGAGATGGTATTGACTTCATGTCACAAATATCTGTGTGAATTAAGTCTAAAGGATTTGAATTCCTTTCAACTGACTTATAAGGATGTTTAACATACTTAGATTCCATACATGTTTGACATTTTGATTTTTCGCATTCAAACTTGGGCAGTACTTCCAAGTTAATCATTTTCCGCAAGGTTTTATAATTGACATGACCCAAACGTACATGCCATAAATTATTTGACTCAAGTAAGTAAGAAGAAGCTGAAATATTATTATTGTTTTCCACAACCATTACATTCAGATTGAAAAGGCCCTCGGTGAGGTAACCTTTTTCCTACAAATATTTTATTCTTACTAATGACAACCTTGTTGGACATAAAAATGTACTTAAAACCATGCTTAACAAGAAGTCCAGTAGAGACTAAATTCTTTCTCATTTCGGGAACATGAAGGACATTGTTCAAAGTCATGAACTTGCCAGAAGTCATTTTCAGAAATATCTTCCCATATCCTTCAACTTTTGTTGTTGAAGCATTTCCCATATAAACTGTCTCTCCGGGTCCAGCAGGAGCATAAGTAGCAAAAGCTTCTCTAACTGCACAGACATGGCGAGTGGCTCCTGAATCAAACCACCACAGTTTAGAATTTCCTACCAAGTTACATTCAGAAAGCATGGCACACAAGTTATCAACATCATCATGCTTTACTACCATATTTGCTTGACCCCTTTTCTTGTCTTTCTTCGGAGCACGACACTCCGTAGATTTGTGTCCGGTTTTCCCACAGTTGTAGCAGTTTCTACTGAACCGCTTCTTGCTTGGGTTGTATTTCGGACCAGAGGCCTTCTTCCTCTTTTTGTTATCTTCAATAATATTTGCTCCCATTATTGTTGAATTTCCACGGCCTCTCCTTTCAGCAGCTTTATTGTCCTCTTCGATTCTCAACCGAACAATGAGATCTTCAAGGGACATTTCCTTTCGTTTGTGTTTCAAATAATTTTTGAAGTCCTTCCACAACGGAGGCAACTTCTCAATTATTGCTGCTACTTGGAATGCTTCATTGATGACAAGACCTTCAGCAAGTAGATCATGAATAATCACTTGCAATTCCTGGACTTGGGTAATAACAGACTTGCTATCTACCATTTTGTAGTCCAAAAATTTTGCGGCAACAAATTTCTTCATCCCGGCATCTTCAGTTTTATATTTCTTTTCAAGCGCATTCCACAATTCTTTTGACGTCTCCACGCTACTGTATACATTATACAGATTATCATCCAGTCCGCTAAGAATATAATTCTTGCATAAAAAATCAGAATGCTTCCACGCTTCAATCACGAGAAAGCATTCATTCTCTGGAGTTTTATCTGGCAGATCAGGAACATCTTCCTTGATGAACTTCTGTAGACATAACGTAGTTAAGTAGAAGAACATCTTCTACTGCCAGCGCTTGAAATCAATCCCGAAAAATTTTTTGGGTTTTTCTGCCGGTGCCAACGCCGGTGTTCGGCTTGTCGATGCGTTGGCAGTCACCATCGGAACAGCTTGGTTTTCGCTTTCAGTTGTCATTTTTCTGTTTAAAAAAATGACACAAACAAACGTTTAATACACGTTTTCAAACTGGAGTAAAAATCACGTAGATTTTAATCTCCAACAAAACGCCACGAAGGCTTTACTCTCCAAAACAGGAGTACACAAAACCACAAAGGTTTTAGTTTGCAGAATAATAAGAATAACACAAATACAGAAATAAATATTAAATTCCTTAAGATTGTTATTCCCGCCAATATTGTTGTATTTGTAAATAATAATTCTGTAAAATATAAGTTATCATAATGAAATAATAAATAATTCGAGCCCACTGAATTCACAGTGTTTCCTTAAGGAATTTAATCCCCTCCTAGTACCCAAGGTAATGGATTATTTCCTCCCAGGATAGAACGAATCACACACTGGTGTAGCGGTACTTCAAACCCCAGTGTTTCAGCGAACACAAAGTTCGGTAGCAAATCACACTTACAGTTGCTTTGTTTGAAGTTAAAACAATGCAGAACGAAGGAGTAGAAACTTAAAAAATCATATGAAAATGCTGAGAGGAAGGAGTACAATGTATAGCCAAATCTGTTGAACGATTTCAGTTTGTGTCTTGTGTGTTGTGTGTTGTGTGTCTTTCTTCAACAGCTGCTGCACATATATATAGCAGCCAGTGTTGAAGAAGAACCATCGTCCACCCTCCATGGTGGAGCAAGCATTAGCTTGTTTGTGGAGCAAGCACATTCATGGTGGGAAGAGCATTAGGCGGCTGCCTTGTGGTCAATACACGGATTGAAAAATATCCGTTACAAATGCGGATAATCTTACGTTAATATTTACTATTAACAAATAAATTTGGTCCAAAAAATTAGCTGTAGCCGTAGCCGAGGCCGAGCCGAGCGAGCGACGACGACGACGGCGCGAGGCTTGCTTTCTTCTTAACTCTTTAAGAGTTACAAGAAGAGTAATTATATATATACCCACCAAAAATCTCTTCATCTTCCAATATGGGACAATCTCATTGTCAAGAGGGGAAAACTTAAAATTTTACTCAAAAATTTCATTTTTCTCCATTTCCCATTCACCCTCATTTTAAGACTATTTCATCTTAAAAACAAAAACCTCAACAAGAGCTACTTGACATTTGACAATATGTTTTAAATTTCTATATTAGAACTTCTGTTGAGTCACATTGGACATAGTTGTTTTAGCATAAGTTTACTTTTTGAAATGGTTGGTAACAATAACACTTTTAGTTTATAATAGTGTTTCCTCCTTCTTGCCAAGTGAAAACATATTACGTGCCCAAACTTTGGCGACCAATGTCTTTCATTTGACAATGTTGTCCTAGTACGAAATTTTAAGTTAAAACCGCTTTCATTTTTTTTTAACTAAAATTAAAATAATAATAAAATCAGAAAACAAAGCATTGATAAAATGTTTATCAAGAATTTATAAGTACTTTTGCACGAAAATCATTTTTCTTTGCAATATTTTCTATACTTAACTCCAAATTTTTGCTTTAATCAATATTTAGATATTATTATCAATATTTAATACTCACAAGTTTGATCAAAACATTAAATGCTTTGATATTTTGCTAATATCTTCACTAAATATTTTTTCCTGTAAAATATTTATCATTCTCCAAGCAAATATCAAAAATACTTTTCAGAAAATAGGTCATTTTTTTGATAAATATCTTTTGAAAAATGACTTATGCCATACCAGATGCACCCATTAATTCTAAGTTTGACCCATGGAAAGCTTCGAATTTTCCATTAGCCCGTATGTCAATTGCCAAGGAAGATTATTTCTTCCTTTTATTCCAATGAGAAGAAATATTTGTTATTCCCATTTTTATACATCTTGCTCCAAGTTTTTCTTCTTTTTCAGGGTTATAGTTGTTCTTTATGTACTTGGGAGACAAATTACCACCCCCCCCCCCCCCAAAAAAAAAATAATAAAGCTCTATTTTAGTATAAAATAATAATTCAACACAACTATTGTATCCATCTTTTTAAAATATGTTTTGTTTTCAATATTGAAAAAAGTTGACCAACTAGCCAGCTTTCACACTATAGTCACAATATCTATAATTTTAAATACTCTTATTTCTTAAGAGCTTTGAGTTGTACTTCGTGCATGGGTATTCCAACGAAAAGCCACAATATACATCACAACGTGTTCACACTACAGTCAAAATATCTACAATTTTTTTCTCAAGTCAAACTTTTGGAGGCAGAGAGAACAGATATCATGAGTTACTTCGTATCTTTAAAATCTAGAAACTAAAACGCTCAATAGTTACCTATAAAGTCCATAATGGTTAAGTAATACTCAATTCAAAATAATCAAAAAGAAAAAAATCATTTAATAAATTAAGATTACGTAGGCAATTACGCATGTCATAATGTCATTAAAACTCGGAAATCTTAGGGCTTAGGATTTGTTAATTAGAATTCAATGTTTGATGAATCAAAGCACCAATATATTTTACTCTTTCTAAACTTAGAGATTAAGGTAGCATGAGTAGCAAAGAGAAATGCCATGACATGGTGAATTATTTCATGTTTTTTTGACTTTAGGCCATTGGCCGATCAACAAGCTTTGGTGGAAGCAGTTGAGCTGGTCAAGTTGATCCTCGATATACATTACTGTACGGTCCACTTTAATTGATTTTTTTGACTATTTTCATATATATTAAGAAATTCACTTTGTAGTATTGATTAACAATGAAATTAATGACAATGTTAACCTTAATTTGTTCATTGAAAATACAACAAATATTCTTAGGCTCTTCACTCCGAGAGCAACTTTGAAAAAAAGAATTTAATTTCTTCTTGATATCTAAAAAATCAAATAGTGTGAATCACAAAACAAAGGTCAAAAAATCAATTAAAGTAGACCGGAGAAAGTAGTGATGATCTGGTTAAAACAGAATGATTATAAAAGGAGAAATTTTTGAAGCTTGATGTCCAAATGAACTTGCATACAACTCGACTATTTCACTTAGTATCAGTACTCTATTTTTTAAAATCATTGTAAGCACGTAATTTTTATCCCGTCATATTTTCAAGCTACTCTAGTATCTTATACATATCTATTTGAGTTTATGTTAATTTTTCTAGGATTCTTATATATAGTATTTTATTTTAGTATTTAAAAAAAATAAAAAATACAAAAATTATTTCATCTTTATAGTATTTCTCATCTTATTATATATTTTTATTTAATTTCATTTAAGGTCGTTAATATTTTTATAGTGATATTAATTATTTTTACTATAATTTTAACTTATTTTTCTCTACTTTTATTTTAGTATAATCTTTGAAAATACAAAAATAGTTTCACATTGTGGTATAGTTTATTCTAATTAATTAGGAGTGATTTTGCAATTTATAAGTACACTTTATATTATTTTACAAGGAAAATTAACGTTTTGATCTATAAATTTTAAAAGGCCTAGTTTTGAACTAATTTTAGGGGAAAACTTGGCCTAATTTTGATCCCAAATCGGACCAACCCCTCACTTGAGCACAACAAGTTTGAAACTTATTTATTAAAATTGTCCAATTTTGTATATTACCGGTCCTAAATAAGTTTTTCTTACAATTTGTATATATCCATTATTAGTGCCTTAAATTAGGGGATTCTTTGCTTGGAAAATGGCGTAACTGAAGGGAACGAAGTTCAAATTGTCCTTCTATCTAAATAAGACTCCTTCCAGTTATGTGTTACCTATTTTAAGTCATAATTAGCGCAACTATTCTCTCTCTCTCTCTCTTTTGCCATAATTACCTATTTTAAGAAAAGAATAATGTATGGTACAATAGGATACAAATTAAAAACAAATTTAATACAAACTTTGATATATCGACAACAACATATATACTAAAAAAAATTTATATAATTATTTATACAGTATATAACTTATTTATAACTTATCTATAACTTTCATACATCATTCTTACCTAGTTAAATACAACTACAACATTATACAACATAAATACAGTTTTCATAAAAAATTTATACAATATGTCCTTTGTATGTATTTTATATATGATTTATATATACTTGTATGTGATGTGTTACTTCTTCGAATTTCAATTTGAAAATTCAGCCAAATCAAATCTATTCTTTACCAAATACCCTCAAAATCGAGATATAAACTACATAGAATATTTTCAATCGTTTGCAATAACACCCTATCCAAAAACAAAAATATTTTTTTGAAAAAATTGAATTCGAAATCAATGTTTTGAAGCTTTTTTTAATGGTTGTCAATGGTGGAGAGTCAAATACCTACAAAATTTATTGATTAACGTTCGTCTGCTGCTTGTCCGCCATTGGAACGCCAACAAGAAAAGGGGAAGCCCAGAAAAGATCGAAACTCCAGCCATGGAAAAATTCAGATCGATAAAAAATGTAATCCTTTTTCTCGCCATTGTTAGAGAAAATTATGAGCTTTAGAAGAAAACACTTTGTAGAAAGAGGGTTAATTTCAAAGAGAGAAAGAGAAAAAAAGTATTGTGATTAGGGGATGAGATTTTTTTGTTGCTATACACTATTTGAAACTTTATTACCAAAAATGTCCACGTTTAGTTATTTACCCGACCTAAATAAGTTTTATCTACAAAATATATACATTTGTTTAAACTAGAATCCTTTCTGCGATAGTCTTCCTTATTTAGACACGGGATTTTGGGATCGCGTATATTTCTTCAGAGATTTTACTGACGTAATCATCGCACCTTAATCAAGCCAATGTATTTGTATAATCCTGCTATTATGCCGATTTTCTCTGATTATCATCGCACCATAATCAAGTTCTATTCTCTGGTTTTCTCTGGTTTTCCATAAACGAAGGTTTTGAAAAATAAAATTGCAAATAATTAGCTATAATTGTATTGGATTTCGCGATATAATATCAAAATTAGCGATTATGCTTCAGCTAAATGGTCACTCGGATAGCGTTGGGAGATACAAAGATTTTAATGTTGATGGAATTGTAGTCAATGAAGATTCAAATTATAGTCAATTGAATTCTACAATTGTAGAGCATCTAATGATCTAAACCTTCGCAAAAATCATCAAAAACAAATACACTATCAACGAACGTTGTCCTCCAATGGAAATTCGGAACAATATGGGAGTTCAAGTATATATGGAGACGAAAAAGGAAAAACAAAAACTTAGGAATATATCTGTTATGTATAACAGTGCGTGATTTCAATTTGGAATACAATATCTCTAATTCGAGCACAATTGCGGGTTTGCTCTATTTTTTTAGTGCTGATATTTTGTCAATTTCACGTGTTCTACAATTTTACTACAACTTATCTACAATAATACTACATAACAAATGTAGTTCAACTGTTATGTCTCTTCAAGTATTCTGTCAAATACTGAACACATAAATATACAGAGGTCTGGATTGTAGATACTTTTATTTGAGTGCAGGTTCATCTGATTACCGTATGTCTAACGTGGTACAATTGCCAAGCAATTGTAACACAATTGGAGAAGTATCGGGAACAGTAAAGTTGATTGATAGGCCAATATCTCCGACAATTGTGGAATATAAAAGTATCATCATAACAGAACATACGCTAAATGTTATTGAAGTAGGCCAAGTTTATCAAGACCATCAAATAATTGTCAGTGCAATGAAGCATTATTCTGTCATGAATAAGTTTCAATTTAGGGTGAAAAGGTCTAGTGCAAGAAGGTAGGAACATTTCATTTGTCAAATTCATATTTTTATATAATTTGTAGTTTATTTGTATATAATTGTATATAAATTATTTAATATAAGATTTTTGTGCTTAAACAGCCTTGTATTTTGTAGCTACATTTTTCATAATATTTTTTGAATTATTTTTATTCTATAGCTACTGCCTCATATGTGTTGGGGACAATTGTACATGGCACTTCAAGTCCACCAGCATAAACGAATCAGCATTGTTCAAGGTTCGAAAATTCAACAGCTTGCACACATGCTCTTTGATGGACAACACATACATACAATGCAAAACCTACTACCATGGTAGTTGGCAGCATAGTGATGCCAAAATATGCGGATCCTAAGACAATATACACACCAAAAGACATACAAACTGATATGTTGTCGGATCATGATATGAACTTAACATACATACAAGCTTGGAGAGCAAAGAAAAAGGCTTTGGAATTTTTGAGAGGTCATCCTGCTGATTCCTACAGTCGCTTGCCGAGTTATTTATATATTCTGGAGAATACTTATCCGGGGTCGGTAGTGAAATTACAGAAGACTGAAGATGAATGTTTCTTGTACGCATTTGTTGCACTTAGTACGTCCATCAAGGGTTGGGAGTATTGTAGGCCAGTTGTAGTAGTTGATGGCACCTTCTTGAAGTCGGCATATATGGGAATCATGTTAACAGCTAGCACAATGGATGCAGCAGGTATTGTAGATTAATTGTAGAAATATTGTTATAAAGTTGTTTTTAGTCTGTATTTTTTATACTCTCAAGTTTTATTACAGAAATTGAATTTCTTTTTGCCACTTGTGTGATAGGTATCATATTACCACTGGCATACGCTGTTGTTGATTCAGAAAATGACGCATCATGGAGGTAGTTTTTTGAGCAATTCAAACATGCATATAGTGAAAAATCAAATATGTGTGTTGTTTCGGACCGAAATAAGAGTATCTTGAAGGCAACATCTACTGTTTATACCGACATGCCATATTATGCTTGTATGTGGCATATTTGGACAAATGTAAGGTCAAAGTTCAAGAAGGGTCATCTAAAGTTAAGCGAATTGTACTTTGCCACGACACGATCATACATGCTTGATAAATTTAATGAAAGAATGTCAAATATTGAAGAGATTGACACGCGTATTAAAGCATACCTATACGATATTGGCTATCACGGATGGTCTCGGGTACATGCTATGGTGAACAGAACGTGGATGATGACATCAAACATTGCAGATTCATTGAATGCGGTAACAAAAGATGCAAGAGAGCTGCCTCGTAGTAGAACTATTAGAGTACATGAGGACTCTTCTTGAACATTGGACTAATGAAAAGTTATTGAATGCAAAGGGTACGTTCACATACCTTGGGAAAAAATACAACAAAGAGTTGGAGGACAACATGACATTATCGCAGAAGATGAGATTAAGCTATAACAGTAACATCAAATCATTGATTCCATCAAACTAAATATATATTGTTAATTGTAGAAAAGTTATTGTATAATTGTAGTTATTTTGTTTTTGTATCTGTTGCTGACAAATTATTGTGTGTTTGTAATGAAATTGTTGGTGAGGGCTTCCACAGATCACATCCATACTGTGATAGATGGTGTGAAGCATTTCATTGTTTGCCTTCAAAATATGAGATATAGTTGTGGACAATTCCAGCTTGATGAACTTTCTTGTGCACATGCTTTGGCGGTTTTAAGGCACAGGAACGAGTCTTATACAAACTATTGTTCTCCTTATTACACAAGGGAGAGCCTTTTGCAGACTTATGAAATACCAGTAGACCCGCTGCCTGACGAAAGCAAATGGAATATTCCACAACATATAGCTGAAGAAGTTGTAATGCCTCCTACTGGGAAAGGACATCCAGGGAGACCTCAAAAATAAAGATACAAACCATATAATAAAGTAAATGCAAAGAAGTACAAGGTTTCATGTGGCAACTGCGGACTAGAAGGGCATAACAAAAGATCTTGTAGGAATGCTCCCAAAAGGAAATAAAAATTGATACAATCACAAGAATTTTTTTCCTGAGTACTGTTGATGATAATCTGTCGTTTAAGACATATGAAGCTGTATTTGTTCTGTTCTGAAGAATTATAGTTGAGGTGTAATTGTGTTGCTAATTTGAATAAAGACTGTCTCGTATAATGAAATATTTGATAAAAAGATTTCAACTCTTAATGCAATTGATTTGTAGTTGTTTTGTTCAAATACTGAGTTTATTTATTACTTTTCAGCCTTTCCTAGCAATACTTCTTAATATTCAATGGATTATGTATTTTTGTATAGTAGTTGTAGACATAATCATAGTTAAACTGTAAAGAAATTATATAGTAACAATATCGAGATCAAATACTAACACTTCAACCAAAAAAAAGCCACAAATATTTTTTATTCTAAGTAGTAGAATTCTGGACAAAATAACAAAACAAAAGGTAAAACAATTGTAGCACAAATCTGCTACAAATAAATTGCACCTGACTTGTTCTTAGTTAACAATTTGTCTACAACTTTACAACAAACCAGCTACAACTAAACACTTTAACTATAATTTTTTTTACTAAAAAGGGAAACTAATTTTTCTTTTTCCGGACTTGTGTTCTCTCGTTCATAGCTGGTGCACCTTTTCTTCTTGCTAATCTGTCACTCACCTCACTTTCACTAATTGCACCAAGCTCTTACTTTTTTCTAGCATAATCCCAAAGTAGCGCTCCATAGCGTCTACGGTGTTGATTAATATCAGAAAGGTCTTTCTTTGAAACCGCTAGCTCTCCAATACTGACATATTCTGCAAATGCCACTACGTATACACCACAGTCACTGTTAAAAAAAATAGGGAAAAAGATTTAGCATTCAGTGTAAAATACAACCTGTTAAATAGATAGAAGGAAAAATGGCTTTTTCATACAGTGATTCCTCTTTTTGCTGGGGTATCTCACCGACCAACCACTGAATGTCAAGAGGGTCAGTAACACCTTTTTCAATGTATGCCTTTGTATTCTTGTAGTTGATGTCTGGACGCTTGCCATAGAAGCCAGTGCATGACAAGTAGAGAGAATCATAACAGCAAACCTGTTGACAACAAATTCAACAAAGTTGTGATTTCGTGAAGAGACCATAGAATCATAAACATATAGAACCCTATCGGTAATGTCAAACACAGCCAACAACTAATAAAATTTCTCCACAATATTTATAGGCCTAATCACAAAATCAACTTTATCCCATGCAATATTTGCAAGTAACCTGTACCCCAATATGTATTCTGATACGACATCCTAGGGTTTGACAACAGCAGGCTTCTTATCGACAGGAGCATTAATGTACCTTTAATAAATTTGTTCAATTCTAGTCTTGAACATACAGCCAGTGGTTGCAAACCATATTTTATTTTGAGGACCATACTTTCCTCTCTTCCTCAAATAGTATAAAATAACATCAATGTGCTGCAAAAAATAGATTTTATTATTTCTTAATGCTTCATATAATTTTCAAACAAAAAAACTACAGAATTCTAAAATAACAGAATACTACAGCTGATATTTAAATTCTGCCATGGTATGTGTGTACCGTGTCATTGAGGACTTGTCCGGGATGTCCCAAAGTATAAAACCACTCCGTTTTATCAACTTTCTCCACTCCAAGATCATACTACAGCTTGAGCTGATTATCTTTTAAAGAATAAGGCGCCTTCCTCCTATTTAAACACATAGCAAGTACAATTATTATATAGTTTTAACTGAAAATCCAAAAAGTGTATGCACTCGATACTATGAAAAACTTGTATAATTTAACCTCTTTGAAACCGTGTCGGTACTAAAGTATAACCACTTATTGAATTCTTCCAACAAGTCAGGATCAATATTGTCGCCAATAATCCCAGTAAATGGATGCTTGATGAGGAAAATTGGAGGTCCAACAGAAGTGCTTCCCCCAGAACTGTAAAAAGGGAGAAAGGGGGATCTAGCATGCTTTCCAGGTTGCCTTGTTCTTCCTTGATGCACAAGGGTTGTTTCATCTTCATTAAGCTCGCTAAACTTAAAAATCTGGGAGAAGTTCTCTGGCAGTTCAAAATCATCAAGTGTTACTTCCCTTTTTCCAGACCTGGAGTCATTGTCCGAATCACCTATATTAATGTAGTCAGTTGGTTCACCTTCAAAATTTAAAACAAAAGAACAGCATTGTATGTTGGTTGCATTAGTTCTTTTTGGAAAACTGAAACTTATATAAAACCTGTTATTTTTTTCCTACAATTATATTGTTACATATAATACCACTGAAATCTTCACAGCAATCGTCTCCTTGTTGTATAACATTTGCTTGTTGAATGGGAGATTGCAAATTTGCAGTCTCCTTCTCCTCATTTAAATGCTCTCCTTGTATGCCAACTTTAGCATGTTTTGGAGAGTCCACGTGCATAGTTTCCTTCTCTGTTACAATAAATGTATACAACTTAATAAAATTGTAGATCATTTATAGTAAACAAAAACAATACTATGGATAAATTATAGTTTAATTTTAGAAAATTTGTTGAAATGTTGTCTTGTAGCTGAGATGCAATAAATATTGTGAAATATGTCGATAAAATGTACTAAATCATACCTTCAGTTTCTTCATCAAATGCCTCTTGAATTGTCAACACCTACAGGAACATTCTCCTCATTTTGAATGACATTCATGTGTCCTATATCTAACAAAACAACTGGAAATATAATGTAGATTATTTGTTGGTAATTTAGGCTATATGTAGATATAATGTTAATATAATGTATAATATAATTTTAACAATTGTGTTAAAATTGTTAAGATACCTAGTTTACTATTGCTAGCCAACACTGATTTAGCACTATTGCCCGGATTGTGTTGATTGTTCTTTTCTTTGTACTACTTATCATTTTTCATAGAACTGCCAGTAATCTGCAAGCATAATTTGTTAGGCTATATACTTTATGAATGATAATAGAAACATAGACATGGTAAAAATTGTTGTCCAAAATGAATATATTTCGAATGAAACCTTAGCATCAATGTTAGTATCCTTTTGACTGTTTATTGCATGTAAAACAGACTTGATAGAATCACTGAGTAGCAGTCGAATGCTACCTAGTTCTTAAAAAACCTAAAGAACAAAAAATTGTTATAATGTATCTTACAAATAGGGGCTTATATATAAAGAAGACTAAAAATCAAGAATTAGGTATACCTCTTTCTTGAAGGTTCCAAGGTCTGAACCCTCCTACGTAATAAATAGAAAGAGTTAACGAAATAATTTGCATAACATAAATTAAAGAAACCAACTAGGATTATGTATATATGTTACCTTATCAACATCTTTTCTTAATTTTTTTATTTGTTTCACAATATCTTTCTTGTCATCTATTCCCATTGCCTGCTTATGTCCAGATGGAGATGGAGCATTTGTCGGATGTTCGGCCTTTGTTTCAGCTTCTTCAAGTATGTATTCAACTTTTTCTAGCAAAGTCATTCTTGAAAGCTCTTCTAGGGCTTGAAGTATGTTGGTGAACTGAGTGAAAAAAAAATGTGAGGGACCTAGTCATAATATGTATAAAATATGTAGATAATTTGTATTAAATTGCTTGTCCAGAAGTAAAAAAATATTTACCTTGATCCATGATGATTTGATCATTTTATCTTCTAATGCAGGTAACCATATCTTGTCCTTACTAGCTGTCCAGTTAAGTATGCGGGGGATCAAATTATCAACCCTTGTAGCTATATCAGTGTTGACTGTAGAGCAACACTCATACAATCATATTTGCATTGCACATAAGGGTTGAGTTTGTTCCTAACGGACTGAAGCAATTGTGTATAAGCTTCGATACCCCATGCGTAATTCGCATACTGCCCCGAGTCCACCAAGTAGAACCTAAAATAGTCTATCAAACCTAAATTATCTTTGTCTGAAGGATAAAGGAAGAATTCTATCAGATAGAGAATACACAACTTGACTGCATCCTCATCATTCACCCAACTACGGCTAGTTACAATTTGTTTCAAGTATGACTTCTCAACTTTTTCCTTGTTCAGAAAATAGTTCCTCATTATTTTACTATCATACTTAGTTGTTTAACCAAAATCCGTCACTTCTGTAAAACATCTAAGGCCAGTGATAAGGGAAAACTCCCTCAACCCAAAGTTCAGCCTCTCACCCTTTATCTTTGCTGTAAAAAAGTTAGAACCAGATGCGTTCAATTCATACTTCATGAGAAGGTGAATTCCCTGATTTTGGATACATATTTTGGGCAGGAAAGAAAATGCCCAAAACATGTCTTTTTAAACAACTTTAACCCATTTTCAGATAATAATACCTTGATTTGGCCAATAGTAGGGTCAGATAATGTCTGAAACCTAGTGATGTCATAATCAACATCATGTGGTGCAAAAAATATTCGATTCTGCACCAAAAGAAACAGTAAGTTAATAAAACTTGTTTGAAGACCAGAAAATAAAATAAATACATTTCTACTACAATTTAGCTACAATCAGAAATATATTAATACATTTCATACAAGTAAGTTACAAAATTAGTAAACGTATATATAACAACTGACTACATTGAAGCTACAAATGCACTGATAAAATTATGTTTAGAGCAAGAAATTAGAAAGTAACAACTAGACATAATATATATAATTTTTTTGCAGAAAACGAAACTAACATCTACAAAATAGAGCAAATAATAGCCAATAAAACCAACTAAATCATGTAGTACATTCCATAACAAAATAATTTCGAATAATATACAAGAAATTTATAATTTACAGGAAAATATAGAAAAGTTGATAACCTACAATAAATATACACAATATAGACAAAATTTATACAAATACAAAAAAACAAAAAATATGTATAGTCATGAGAATGAGAACAGGTTTTTTAACTTTAATAAAAAAACCAAAATTGTAACTACTAAAATTTTACCTTCTCCAATTACTGTTGGGGTATAGTTTTAGGTGATTTTTGAACCTTCTTCTTTTTTGAAGGTTTGACAGTAGGAGAAACTCTGATTGTTTTTGCAGATTTCGGGATGACTTCTTCTTCGGCGAAATCATCATCGCGAGCAATTTTTTTGCCCTTCCGCTTTACTGATTTAGCAGATGTCGAAACTTCACCAACATCCCTATCATGCTTAAGTTTTGTTCGAGCTTCTGCCCTAGCTTCATGAGGGGAAAGCTTGGACTTTGTATCTGGTTTTGCATGTGCCGATTTTACTGCTTTTTTGGGTGAATCCTGTGAGAAAACACCCAAATCAAAAGTAGGAATATCACCAACATTAGCTTTTTTAGGGCTAATCTTCAAAACTGCTTTCTTCTTCATTGAAAGTGAAGGAAAAATTTAAGCAACTACTATTTTGGTAGGATTTAGAGCTAGAATTCAGAAAAATTGAGAGAGATTTTTGAAGAAAAGTAAAAGACGGGCATTAATGGAGGGAGATAGTGCAAAAATATGTGGGGTATGGAGAGAGAAACGTGGGGGAGTGGGATATGTACGTTAGAGAGATTATAGGAGTTAATTGATTCTCATTAAATTCCTAAAATATACATAATTTGTAAATTATATATGCCTATTTAATTAAATTAAAACTTGAGTAGGGAGGGTAATAAAGTTTCAAATAGTGTATAGGAATGTAAAAATACCTTGGGGGATTTACTAAATTAATAGTCTACAATCAAGGGAGACTCATTTAAAACTATTTTGTATATAATTGATAAATTGTATATGACCATGTAATTAAGTTAAAACTTGATTAGGGAGGGTAAATAAGTTTCATATGTAGTATACATAGGTAAAAATCTCCTTTTAATTCCTTAACCCACCAACATCCACAACCCATCGACCCATTAATCGACCCGCCTAACACCCCTTTAATCTTAGCCATTGATTTACTTTAATCCAACATCCTGAACTTGCCCTTCACCTCAAATAAAAAGATCATTTTTCTTATTCTCCAAACCCTAAAGAAACCCTTCAGCCGCACCACCCTACTGCCGCCTCCGCCAGCCGTGCCATTCGCCGCAAACTCATCAAAACGGCCAAGTTCACCCGTCTGTGTCTTGGTGTCCCCCTCCATCCTTCTCTTTCCCTTCCACGTGGCCTGACACATAACGGATCCAAACTCTCTCCACTCCCATTCCCTCTCTCACGGACCTTTCCATCTGACGCGAGATTCATTCGAAGGCGAGGATAGGATGAATGGAGAGCGTAAGATTGATCTACTCCCTCCATATGTCCTTTACTCGTTTAAAGGATGAATTTTCAGATTTTCTTGAGGGAATTTTCGGGTTTCTTGTAAAAAAAAGGGAGAACATTCGAGAGGCCCCATATATTTGGGGTTTCTTCCGGGTTTTGGAGATTAGACAGAAATTTGGAAAAAAACTAGAGTTTCAAAAAGGCCAAAATCTTAGTTAGCCCCTTAAACTTGGCACGTTTTGTAAAATAAATATATAAACTTATGGGGTGACCAGATAGACACTTGAACTCGTCCAAAGTGTAATTTTTAAACACCTCTGTCCAACCTGGCATACCGCGTGTTGTATATTTACTGATGAGCGCGTGATAGCTATTTTAAAGCTATTGAAAGGGAATGAATAACTTAGCAAAATAATGTTTCACAATTTTTAGCACGTTGCCTAAATACCAAATTTAAAAAAAAGGTCAAATACTTCATATTAATAATAATTCAATTAAGAAATTCAACTTTCAAATATTGAGCACAGAATAAAAGAAACAAAGTTTCAACTAAACAGGTAAAGCAATTAGCAGAAAAAATATCAGGCAAATTTAAAATATAAAAATTGATCAATGATGATGAATATAACCGGATCAATGATGATGAATATTTCCGTTTCTTCATTTTAAGTTAGGATTTGAGTTTCAAAAAAGAAAAAAAAATACAAAATATTTCTGTTTCTTCACTTTCAATTTCGGATTATTGATTTCAAAATGATGGAATTTAAATGAGTAGAAGTGGATTCAAATTCGTGGCTGTTCGTTGAGTGCCGTCGGGGTTCGAAGTGCATGTTTCGGATTTCGTTGCTGTCTTTTTTCGAGCTTTGGCCGTTGCCTTCAAGTGTGTTATTTTTCGAACATCAAATTGAGTGAAAGTTCATCCGGTAGGTCTATTTCTGATCTGTCATCTCTTTATGTTACTGATTTGTTGATCTCAACATGATAAGAGCCTTGGTTGAGAGGGTTTCGGGATTGTTTGGGTTCTATGTGCGGTACTGAAGAAATATAGTAAGGTTAGAGAGCGTAAAAGTAAAACTAGTAACTGATTTGGGACTTGACTTATTTGTTTTTAACATGAATGGTGGAACTTGATGAATTTGTAGCTATTGGTAAAAGGCGCGAATCAGTGATGTGTCTTTCTTATGATTCTCGTTGATTTCTCTTAGAGTTTTTGTCTGTTTCTCAATGATTTTCGGCGTTCCTGAAAATTCTTTGATATTGCCTATTCGTTCAATTTTGTTTGGTCTGTTAATGTTCTAAAGAATGTCCCATGGCTTGCTAAAATAAGCTTGATTGATTTCCTGATTGTGTAAAAAATAGTGATGTCGTTAAGATTGAATACGGCTTATGCCGGAATAAGTTATGTTGAGATTAATTATATCAGGATTAGTTATTCTGGTATTATTTTTTATCCACTGTTTGGTATGTTGTATTAAAAATGACAATTGCATAATTTGTAAGAAAGTATAAGTTATCCCGGTATTAATTATAATTTCGAGATAACTTATATCAGATTTGCTAATCAAACAAAGTATTAAGATGATATTAAATTTTTATACCAGCACCATACCTTCTTATACCTCGTACCAAACTGCCCCATAATGTTTGAATAACGCCGAGTGAAATTATGCCCGATGATTTGAGCGTGAAAGCTTAGACGTTTAGGATGTTTGGTAAACGTTGTTTGATCATTGCGAATCGTTTATAGAATTGTTGGAATTATTATAGGTTGGATGTTTAGTCACTGTTGGGCCGCTCATCTTAATATTACATGCTTTAGAAGTGCCAATCACCACTTAATTGGGAATCTTATAGAAATATCCCAAAAAAGTTTCAACTTACCAACCTCTAGCTATTAATTATAGATATATCAAAACTAGCCAAACACATATAAAAATTAAAAACCCAAAGAAATAAGATTTTTTTCTCTCGAAGAATCGCACACAAAGATCTCCTTTCATATTTTCAAGAGTGATTAGCAACATTAGATGCAAGACGGAAAGGAAATTTTATGGATGAAGTAGCAAATAAGGTGATGAAATATAAAGAAAATATATATACAAGATCTCAAAAATCTAAGCAAAAATAAACTTTTTTTCAATAGGTATGGTTGATATCAATTGAAAACATATAGATGAGTCAATATACAAAATTTGAGGAAGATTGGAGGTGATTTGGACTGATTTGGTATCAAAATTCGTAGTTTAAATCGAGTTCAAAAAAGTTCTTCTGCGACACATGTATCAAACATGTATCACGCATGTATCTCACCCGCATGTATACATGTGATACACATTTGATAAAATATATGATACATATGTGATACACAGTGTGATACACCTATCATTTTTTTTATGTTCATCTTTTACTTCGAATTTTTAACTCTACAAAATTATCCCAAAACTGAGATTCATGCTCCTTAAGATGTACCCAATCTATTATAATAACAGCCGCTTAAAAGAAAGTAAAAATTTGACCTTTTTTTTGCTACAAATAGCTAATTGGCTAATATTAGTAATATTTTATGAATTGGCCAATTTTTGTAATAAGCTACTTATAAATGGACATAACTGGTATTTTTCCTACTTAATTTGGCCAATTAAATTAGAGTTAGACCCTGTTTGCACTTAATGGAGGTATGAATCTTAATCATTCAGATCTCAGACATTAATAGTCTGAATCTTAATTATTCAAATCTTAATCATTAAGTGTTTATTTTTTTACCTCACAGCCACTTAATGGGTCTGAATAGGCCTGTATGATTAAGATCTATAACATAGACTTAATTTCATTAAGATGTTATCATCCATATTCATTATTAACTGTAGCCACCACCTACCATTATCAACTACCACCATGCCGCTGTCACCACTACCACCATACTCAACCATCATCGCCACCACCATCATCCTCAATCATAGCCGCTACTATTATCGACTACCACCACCCACCATCCCTACCACTCCCAGCACCATCATTCTCAACCATAACCAACACTCATCCATCTCAACTACCACAACTAACCACCCCATTACCATCAACAACCATAGTCGACACTACCCATCATTATAAACTACCACCACCCACCACCACCTACCTCAATCACAACTATCACCACCACCCACCATTATTAATTATCACCATCCGCCACCAGCATCCTCAATCATAATCGCCACCACTACTAATCACCACTAGCTACTATCATGAACTACCATCATCAACCAAAACTACCACCAACCACCGTCTCTAGTCGGCATTCACAAGCACCACTGTTAGTCATCACCACCAGCAACTACCATATTTTAAAAATATTATATATTGTATTGATAGAATATTAGATTACTTAGTATTTCATTTGAATTTTATGTTTATTAATTTTCAAATAAAGATAAATTTATACATTCAGATGTTAAAAATTAAACAGTCTTAATAATTTAGTATTCAAATCTTAATACACATCTTAATATTCAGATGTGTATTCAGATTCAGATGTTTTAATCTTAATACAGATCTTAACATTAGATGTGTATTCAGATTTAGACGTATTAATCTTAAAAAAAACATATGAGAGCCTTAGTATCCATATTTAAGACTCAAATGACTGTTACATCGGATTATCGCCAAATGTTCGGTGCTAGCTCAATCTACTTGATGAATCTTGTTCTTGAATATAGGCGAAAAATTGAGAAAGCTCCATGAGTTCTGTTTTGTCATGCTCTAGATTTAACAACTGTGATTATCCAGTTGCAATTTACCTTGATTCTAGTCGTTCAAAGTTCTGAATTAATTGATCTACACCCTCAACAGGCCCGCTTTTGTTCTTGGCTATGATGTGGTTTATTTAGATTTTTTTACAAAAATAAAAAATACATGTTATTAAGCTATCACCTGTCAGCTAGAAAAACTATAGTTCGGTAACTCTCATTAATATGAACTTTAGGTTAATTGCTATTTTTTGGGTCTCTTCTAAGAGTAACAGTTTTCGTATCTTAAAGGTAAAATTGATAAAAATATTGTGCTGGTGTAATGTCAAAGTGAAGAGTGGCTTTGAGGGACCGTGGGCATATGTTAGGCATAGAATGAAAAATTCAAAAGTTATTTTGTATAATACGTGTCTTCATGGCTGAGTAATACTCCCTATGTTTACAAAACTTGTCCACTATGAATTTTATACGCTCCTTAAAAAATAATAAATGAAGTGTATAATTTATCATGATAATAATATTAATTGATGCATATTTTTAATGAGTTGAGAAAATAATTTGAAATGAGTAATTAATACCGTGGGTATAACAGGAAAAAAGAAATTGTCTTCTCTTGATATGCTAAAAGTGACAAGTAAAAGTAAAAATTTATTTTTATAATACTGGACAAGTAAAAGTGAACGGAGGGAGTAGCTTGTTTGGCCAAGCTTCTCCCCAAGCCAAAAGTGTTTTTGTTTTTTTTAAAAAAAAATGCTTTTTTCCTCAATTTGAGGTGTTTGGCCTAGGGTTTTTTTGGGAAAAAAAGTGTTTTAGGCCAGAAGCAGAAGTAGTTTTGAAAAAGTAGAAAAAAATAGTTTCTTCCCAGAAGCAGAAGCAGTTTTGACTTTTCTTCCTATCAAAAATACCCTTTGCAAAATATTTTAAATACCAAAATAACCTTACTTAATTTAAACTATTAAGTAATATAAAAGAACTTTTGGGATGAACTTTCATATTTATTGAATGATTTTTTGATATATTTAAGTTATCTTGAAAGAATAAAGTACTTTTTAATTTTATTTTTATATTTTGCTTAAATAAAATAAAAACTTAATTATTATCTTTAATAATAAATATTTATAATTATTTATCTACTTATATAATATTAACTATTAAACAAATTTATTCATGTCCTTATTTGTAATTTGATATTTAAAAAATACTTTTTGAAAAGTTTGGTCAAATACAAATTATTGTACAAAAGTACTTTTCAAATTGATTATCCAAACACAGATTGCTTTTTTTTTTTCAAAAGTAATTTTTTGAAAAATATTTCTCAAAATAAGCATATTTTTTCAGATTGGCCAAACATGCTATAAAATTGGTACCTATAGTAATTAATCAATGGGGTGTTTGATGTGTCCGATTTGAGTTCTGGGGGGTTTAAAAGTGAGAGGCATCGTGTAGAGTGAGGGTCAGACTCTTTAGATCTTGAAAGGCTCTTATCATGTTTTGATCAGCTATTGTTTATCTTTTTTATTTTTATATCATTTTGTTTTCGTATGTGTTTTGAGAACTTTTGTTTGGACTGAATTATTTTGTCGGGGCATGCTTTAGGATTGGGCTTGGTCTAATAAATAAAGTTAATTGTTGAGAAGAAAACGACTATGAAATGAATCTTTATTTATTTTTAGTTTTAGTTTTATTTCTACTTTTCTAGCATTGCCGCTAGTAGTATGTTTAGGCCGATCACATTTGGGTAGTCAAATTTTAGGATTTTCTGTTTCTTTCGAGGTTAGAGGTTGTCCCTTAGTTTATATTTTATTTGGGGAGTGTCCCGAGAAACTTGTAAATATTTTTATTCCGAGGAATGCCCCGCAGTGCATGTAAGTGGAGGCTATTACAGACATCGTGGAGGAAGTATAATATGGATTAGTTTAGGACTTTTAATATTTTATTTTCTATTTCTTTTATTTTCTTTTCCCTTCATTTATGTGGGGGCGACCTCGAACCGTTTTTGGTGTTTATTTATTTATTTTATTTTATTTGTGTTTTTACCTCAATTTAAGTATTTTAAAAGCCAACTAGATCATGTATGCAATCGTGAGTTTCACGGGACTCGGGGAATGCCTAATACCTTCTCCCCGAGTCAAATGAACCCCCTTACTTAGACTTTGGTGCAAACTAGTTTTGGAGTCTAAATGTATTTTAAAAGAAAATATTAATGTTAAAAATAGTGACTTGGTACACCGACACCAAATGTCAAGTGGCGACTATGAAAAATCCTTTAACGCACAACTTTTGTCACTATTAATTTGAAAACCATTTGAGCTTTAAAAATCACTTTATCTTTTTAATAAAGTGTGAGTTAAAAAAGGATGTGACAATCATGATATGTCCGAATCAACTTGCATGCAACTCGACTATTCCACTTGCCAGTAGCTGTGTGCACACCATGGCTTAGGCCACTAATGTATCAACATGACTTAGTATACCAACAGATTATTAGCTAGAGGAATGCAATAACAGCAAAATTTCTACTAAGGCTCAAATTATTTTTCTTCCAACCTTGTTGTATTATGAAGATTATTCGCTAGAGGGATGCACACCATGGAGAAAATTTTGAAATTTGAGCAATGGCGTACCATAACTCCCCCTCACCCCACCCACCTCCGCATTTCCCTTCATGATTAAGATGATTAAATAGTTAATTTTTTTTAATCATTATGTCTCGATCAAACTTACACGTAAACTCGACTATTTCTCTGACTACTTGTTACATCCCAGCACAAGTATCCGTAGCTTTGCATAGCATGACTTAGGCCACCATTAATGTATCAATATGACTTAGTATACCAGCAGTTTATTGGCTAGAGGGATGCAAGTAAGAATCTATTAAGTCTCAAATAATTATATTCCTTACAACGTTGTTGTATTATGAAGTATCATTACGACTAAACTCAATATATCTTGGGTAAATTAGGCTATCATTCTCGGCCTTACAAATGATATAGAAATAATGGGAGGGAGACTCGCAGTTCATCTTCACTATAGATAAAAGAAACTGAAAAGAAGTGAAGAAACAAGAAAACGAAAAAACAATAATAGAGAGGTTGTCAACACTAGAAGCAAATTAGGAAGTCCCTGAAGAACCTATCTGCATTTACACTTTTGAAACCCGGCAACAAAGCCTAACCTTGAGAAAATATACAAACTTACACCAAAACCCCACCTTTATTTAATATTTTTTGTTTTTCAATATTGGAAAAAACTTGTCTAACTAGCCGGCAAGGTTTCCACACTATGTCACCATATCTATAAATTATTTTTTGGTAATTAAGAGTAAGTGTGCCAAGCAATACTACTAGCGAGGCATTAGCAGCAATCATTGGAAAGATGGTCGAAGCGAACATAGCGAACATGATTTTCTTTCGGAGAGGTGAACTTCCTGTGAAGGGTATGGATCACAACAGAGCTCTGCACATCACAGTAAAATGTAGGGATAAAGTCGTGTCTCGAGTGCTTGCCGATGGAGGATCCGGAGTGAACATTTGCATGTTCTCTACTCTGCGAGAATTGGGTATTCATTTGAAGGAGGTGAAGGAAAGCCATGTAAGAGTGAGTACTTTCGATGGGTCGCAGAAGGATGTCATCGGAGAGATATAATTAACCTTATAGATTGGACCAATTGAGTTTCTGATATTGTTTCAAGTGATGGACATTTCGTCTTCATACATTTGTTGCTGGGAAGGCCCTGGATACATATGGTAGGGGCAGTTTCGTCCACCTTCCATCAGTGTATGAAATTCGAGTAGGATTATTAAGGGATCATGATACTTGGGCAATGGAGTCGGTCAGCTTACCTAGAGCATGCATTCCCCTTCATAGAAGGATTAGATGGGGTTGTCTTTCACGTGGTCGAGATCATGCAAGCAACAAAAATGGAGAAGAGTGAGCAGAATCATGGTATGTAGTCGGCGTACAGGTCAAAGATGGCAATGAGAGAGATGATGAAGTATGGGTACCGACCAGGGACCGGGCTGGGAGCCCGATCAGACGGGATAACCGAGCCAATTAAACCAAAAGGGCAGAAGGGTACCGCTAGCTTGGGGTATCAACCTACAACTGGAAAGACTTATACCAGTAACTTTGGGAAGAAGGCTTTCGTACCAGAGCATGTTTTGGGTCCGGGTTAGAGCTCGCCTCCAGAGGATGACATCATTGATGAATTGGGAAGGTTGTTCGTGACTATGATCGAGGAATATTGCGACGAAGATGATATCAAGACACCGACCATTCAGGATGCCAAACCAGGAGAGACCTTACAAAATTGGACTACCAGTCTATCTCTGGTTCGCCTGTAGTCTTGGTAGTGTGGAATTGTAGTAATTTTGAAAATACACGTTCAATTAAGGCCTGAACCGTGCCTGTACGTTTTTGTTAATTGCCTTTTTGAACGCTGAGACATTCCTTTTGATTAAATAAAAAGAATTATTTTTCTGAAATCATCGCAAATTCCATTTTTAACTCTTATTTATACTTAGTTTTCCCTTTTCAGTAATCAAATTGATAAAACCCCGCGTTCCGCGATTATGACATGTAATGAAACCCTTGAGCAAAAAGATCTAGACTACGAAGAGTACGACGAAAGCATGATGCCTGATAACCTCCCGTAAGAGATCGAGCAGTTAGAGAGTCAGAAGAAACCCAACCTCGAAGAAACTGAACGACCAGATCGTTACATTCTCTCCCTCTTAAATAAATGTTCGTCCTCGAACGAGTATAGAGACATACCTGAAGTCCCCAAAAGGTGAGGATAACGGCTACGCATATCATGTTCGATCTCCCAAGTCACCTCCTCGACTGGTTGACCTCTCAATTGAACCTTTACTGAAATAATGTTCTTCGACCTTAACTTCCGGATCTACCTGTCCAAGATTTCCACCAGATCCTCAACATAAGTCAAATCCTTGTCCAATTGCATTGAGCTGAAACCTAACACATGTGATGGATCACCATGATACTTTCGGAGTATGGAAATATGAAACACCGGGTGAACTCCCGATAAGCTGGGTGGCAATGAGAGTCTGTAGGCCACCTCACCCACTCTCTCAAGTATCTCAAAAGGGTCAATATACCAAGGGCTCTACTAGCCCTTCTTCCCGAACCTAATCGCACCCTTCATGGGCAAAACTCCGAGAAAAACCCTTTCACCCACCATGAATGCCACATCACGAGCCCTTCGATCAGCATAACTCTTTTGCTTGGACTGCATTGTACGAAGCAGATCCTGAATCAAATTCACCTTCTCCAAAGCATCCTGAATCAAATCAGTGCCCAACAACCTAGCCTCCACATGCTCAAACCATCCAACCGAAGAACGACATCGCCTCCCATATAAGGCCTCGTAAGGACATTTGGATGCTTGATTGATAGCTGTTGTTGTAGGAGAACTATGCGAGCGGTAGAAAATGATCCCATAAACCCCCGAAATCAATAACACAAATACTTAACATGTTCTCCAATATCTGAATAGTGCGCTCGAACTGTCCATCACTTTGGGGTGAAATGTTGTACTCAGCTCGACCTGTGCACCCAACTCATGCTGCCCAGCCTCCAAAAATACAATGTGAACTGCGTGCCTAAATCAGAGATAATATACACCGACATACCATGAAGACGAACAATCTCCCAAATATATATCTAAGCCAGCTGCTCTGAGAGCATGGGTAGTCTTGCTTTTATACCAGTTGGGGAGAGACCTTTAGCATTGGTTGTTCCGGGTGCCATGAAGATGTATCACAATTTGAAACAACACTACTGGTGGAGGAGAATGAAGAAAGATATTGTGGGGTAAGTGGCTCTGTGTTTGAACCATCAGCAGGTGAAGTACGAGCATCAGAGACGGGTGGATTGCTTCAGAAACTTGATATCCCAGAGTGGAACTGGGAGCTACCACCATGGATTTTGTAGTTGGACTTTCATGGACCTTGAGGATATTTGATATAGTGTGAGTCATTGTGGTCAGACTGACCAAATTTGCATACTTCATTCTAGTTATGACTACTCCCGGGATGATATAGAATGGTGATATCATAGTCTTTTAGACCTTCATTGCCTCAAGTTCAGATCCTTTTGCTTAAACAAGTGTTGTAAACTCTTGTGATCTGTGAATACCTCGCAAGACACACCGTAGAGATAGTGCCTCCAAATCTTCAGCGCGTGAACAATGGCTGCCAACTCTAAATCATGTACTGGGTAGTTTTTCTCATGGGGCTTCAACTGACACAAAGCATAAGCAATCACTCTTCCCTCCTGCATCAATACACACCCAATGTTAATCCGCCAAGCATCACAATGAACTGTATAAGAACCCGATGTTGAAGGCAAAACCAGAATTGGAGCTGTGGTCAAGACAGTCTTGAGCTTCTGAAAGCTCTCCTCACACTCGTCAGATCACCTGAATAGGGCACCCTTCTGAGTCAATCTAGTCAAAGTGGATGAAAATCCCTCCACAAAATGATGATAATACTCGGCCAAGCCTAGAAAACTCCGGATCTCAGTAGCAGAAGACGGTCTGGTCTAACTCTGAACTGCCTCCACCTTTTTCGGATCTACCTTAATCCCCTCACTAGACACTACGTGGCCCAAAAATGCCACTGAATCAAGCCAAAGCTCACACTTGGAGAATTTAGAATATTGTCTTTTCTTCCTCAAGGTCTGGAGCACGATCTTCAAGTGTTTCTCATGATCCTCCCGGCTGCGAGAATACACCAATATGCCGTTAATGAACACAATAATGAATGAATCAAGATATGGCTGAAATGCACTGTTCATCAAGTGCATAAAGGCTCCTAGGTCGTTGGTCAGCCCAAATGACATCACCAAAAACTCATAGTGACCATAGCGAGTTTTGAAGGTCGTCTTCAAAATATCTGAATCCTGGATTTCAACTGATAGTACCCGGTCTCAAATCAATCTTCGAGAATACCCGAGCACCCTAAAGCTGATAGAACAAATCATCAATACACAGTAGTGGGTACTTGTTATTGATTGTAACTTTGTTCAGCTGCCTGTAATCAATACACATCCTCATGGAGTCGTCCTTCTTCTTCACAAATAGAACTAGAGAACCCCAAGGCAAGATACTCGATTGAATGAAACCCTTATCAAGCAACTCCTAAAGTTATTCCTTTAATTCCTTTTAACTCCACTAGTGTCGCACGATATGGTGGAATAGAGATGGGCTAAGTGTCCTGCACCAAGTCAATACCAAAATCGATATCCCTATCGGGTGGCATGCCTGGTAGGTATGCTGGAAACACATATGGGAAATCTCTTACTACCAGCACTGACTAAATGGTAAGAGTATCATTGCTGACATCCCTCACAAAGGCTTGATATTCTAAGCACCCTTTCTTAACCATCCGCTGTACCTTAAGAAAAGACACCCCGCCCTATGAGGAACATAATCTAAAGTTCCTCTTCACTCCAACCACGGTAAATCCGGCATATCCAATGTTATGGTCTTAGCGTTATAATCCAGAATAGCATGATAGGGTGACAACCAATCCATACCCAAAATCATATCAAAGTCCACCATATTAAGTAGTAGAAGGTCAACCCTGGTCTCATAACCCCCGATAATGACCAAACACGATCGATAGACACAGTCTACCATAATAGAATCTCCCACTGGCGTAGACATATAAGTAGGGATATCCAAAGAATCACGAGATATATCCAAGTATAAAGCAAAGTAAGATGTTATATACGAATACGTGGAACCCAGATCAAATAAAACTGATGCATCCCTATGACAGACTGGAACAATACCTATGATGACAGTATCTAATGCAACAGCCTCAGTCCTACCCGAAAAAGCGTAACAATGAGCATGGCCTTCCCTTCTAGGACGACCTCTACCCGGCTGTCCTCCACCCCTGGATGGCTGTGCAGGTGAAGTAGTAACTAGAGCAGCAACCATAGACTGTGTACCCTGTGGAGGTCCACCACTCCTAAGTCTGGGACAATCCCTCATTATGTGTCTGGTATCGCCACACTCGAAACAACCTCTCTGCGAGCGTGGCTGCTGGAACTGAGTCTGACCCGATCAGGTAGAATGACCGTGTAAGCACCCTATGCAGGAGGTGCACTGGAAGATGGCTGTACAAAATGGGTACTCTGAGGTCCCTAACACCCCGCGTGGCCTGAAGTGCAGACTGAACTGGTCGACTAATAAAACCTCTGCCATGATGAATCTTGCCCCCAAATCCTCCAGAACCAGGAGGCCTCTTGGCCTCCCTATCCTCCCTCTCCGACCACGAATACGCTCTAACATACTAACAATATCCACAACCTGCTAGAATGGAGTATCAGTATCCAGCTCTCGTGCCATCCCGAATATGAGACCGTAACTGAGCCCCTCGATAAATCTGCGGACTCTCTATCTAGTAGTGGAAACCAAAGCAGGTGCATGACGAGACAACTTACTGAACCTCATAGTGTACTCAGACACAGTCATATTCTCATGGCGCAATTGCTCGAACTCTGTGCGCCATGCATCCATGTGGTTATGTGGAACAAACTCCCTCAAAAATAGATCAGAAAACTGAGCCCAAGTAAGTGGCGATGCGCCAATTGGCTTACTCTCCTTATAATTCCACCATCTATATGTTGACCCCATCAGCTGGAAAGTAGTAAGATCAACACTGCTCACCTCAACTATGCCCATAATGCGTAGAATCGGGTGGCACTGATCCAGAAAACCCTGTGCATCCTAAAAAATTACACCGCTGAAAGTAGGAGAAAAATACTTCTTGAACCTCTCAAGCCTCTTCTGATGCCACTGGCCTGACCTCAGCCTGAACCGTAAGCACAGGTTGTACCAGCATAACACCCGGAGCCTAATCAATATGAGTCCGCTGTTCTGGAGTAAGGGCGACGGGAGTCTATGCTCCTCCCGCAGCCTGAGAAGTAGCTGGTGCAATTGGGATCAATCCTGCCTGATCCAAGGCACCAAACATGCTCAGGAACTGTGCCAAAGTCTCTTGAAGTCTAGGGGTAGTAGCAGGTATCTCAGGTGCCTGCTCCCCAACCGGAGCTGCTGGTGGCTCCTCGGTCGCTGCTCTGGCAGGTGCTCTAGTTGTAGCACATGCCCCTCCTTGGCCTCTACCTCCGCCCGGCCTCTCACGGCTCTATGGGATCGCGAGTGTCTGCTCATCTAATCCAGTAGTGCGTGTGCTCACCATTTGTGAGATAATACAAAGGCAAACTCACATACTCAGAAATTAATATATCCGCACAAAAAGAAATGAAAGAAGTGAAATATCCTAATAGTTCTGTACCCTCTCGAAGATAAGTACAGACGTCTCCGTACCAATCCGCAAGACTCTACTAAACTTGCTCGTGACTCGTAAAACCTATGCACCTAGAGCTCTGATACCAACTTGTCACGATCCAAAATCCCTTCTTAGGAGTCGTGATGGCACCTAGTCTCCAAACTTGGTAAGCCGGTCACTCAACATTATTTAGAACATTTAAAGAATGAAATAACGAAAAAAAAGTTTAACATAAATGCAAAAATGAGAGTAATACAGACCAAAGCGGTAAATACTCAAAATAGTATCCCAGAACTAGGTAGTACTGAGTCACAAGCTCTAACTAAATACATAAGATCAATCTCAAAATACAGTACTATCTGAAATGCATAAAAAGTGGAAATGAAACAAGAGGGTGACTCCGAGGCCTGCGGTCGTATCATGCAGGGATACCTTGAAGTCTCTAGTGTGTGAAATACCACACTGCCGATCAGTGCGGTCCAAAGTACCTGGATCTGCACAAAAATATATAAAAGCATAGTACGAGTACACCATAATTGGTACCCAGTAAGTATCAAGTCTAACCTCGGTGGAGTAGTGATGAGGTTCAAGTTGTTTGATACTCACTAGACAAATAATCTGTACAATGAACATATTGAAGAAAAATTGATAATTGAAATATAACTGAAAACAGTAATCACAACCCCTTTAGAACATATCATAACAACTCAATATAGTAAAACCCATCTTTTTTATCACAAAATATGAAATAGAGGTAAGGCATGTGATGAAATATCAAATACGGCCATTAACTCAGGTAAGTGCCAAACGTAAATTTTTCAAAAACAATTATGAAATAAGAATAACAACCCCGTCTCAACACAATCACAACAACAATGAGGACACCCCAAACTATCACATAACATCATCAAAATTCCACCCTTATTACGTTGTATGTTCACATAAATATGATATGCCACCCTTATTTCGCCACATGCACATATAGCCACCCTTATTTCGCCACGTGGGCAGCCCGAGACAACGCCACCCTTATTTTGCCCCACGCACATAATAATAGACACAATCGCATGGCAAAACCTCGTACTGACACCCCAATCAATCCACTAAACATGTCCACAAGTGCTACGATACCACAAAACAATAATACCAAGTGCCACAATATCACAACAATGATACCAAGTCACATTGAGATATGATCTCAAAACTTTCGACAATAGTGCACAAGAACATAGCAAATAATCATAACAGCGGAGGGGCGTTCAATGAAATAAAACATGATTATAGCTATATCAATGTAATGAGTATGATCGAGTAGTCATAAAGTGATTTTAACATATTTCATATAAAGTCACTATCACACAAAGGCATATTAATAGCCTACGGTCTAATCCGGTCGAAGCCACACATAGTGCCCGTATACACACTCGTCATCTCATGTACACGTTACTTTTCACATCATATAAGTCAACAAAATAGTGCTAGAACCTAAGCGGTATTCTCTCACACAAGGTTATGCAAGATACTTACCTCAAAGAAGCAAAATCAGTTCACTAATAAACCCTTCCCACGCAAATCAACCTCCGGACGGCTCGAATCTAGCCAAAATAACTTAATAACATAAATAAAAGCCATAGGAAATAATTCAGGATAATAGAGATTCGATATTTAACTAAAATCAAAAGTCAACTACGGGCTCACATCTCAGAACTCGATAAAACTCATAAAGTCCGAACACCCATTCTAATACGAGTTCAACCATACCAAAATCATCCAATTCCGACCTCAAATTGGCCTTCAAATAATCAATTTATGTTTTAGAAAAGTTTTTTTTACTAAAATTTCCAATTTCTCTAATTCAAATCATCAATCAGACACTACAATCGAGGTTGGAATCATGAAATATAAATAAATTCGAGTAAAAAATACTTACTCCAATCCAAATCGTGAAACTCCCCTCCAAAATTGAGCTCTCTCACTCATAATGTGATGAAATAACCAAAACTCTCGAAATAAAGTAATAGATAGTCTGCCCAGGTATACTCATCGCGATCGCAGAAAAGCCCTCGCAATCGTGATCGAGGCCAAACCTACACCACTATAGAGTAGTAAGGATGGTTGATGCAGTTTTACTCAATGAGGCCGGGATCGATTTCCACATGGAGTTAATTTGGCTTGGAGTTGGGTATCTAACTAATCTAGATGTGCGTGTTGTTCCTAATTGCACTTCTAAACATTGTTGCGATTGATTCTATTCTAATTTTATACTATTGTATGCTGAGTATAAGCTAAGTACAATATTTTTTGTGAAAGTTTTCAAGTGTTAATAGGCACTAGGGAAGTGACTTCCGCCTAGGTCAGTATCTAATGGGTATCAAGAATCTAGGACAAGCTTGTTATGATTGGGGTCGTGATATAACCATCACACATAAGTGCTCACTCTATATCTCTCAGTAGTTTGAGTGACTTTGTCCGATTTGGCTTTCTCAAGCCTAAATGGGTGTTCATACAATACAAGTGAAATTGGCTCAAGTCGGGTATTACTATCTCTAGGTTTAATCCTTTAATTGGGGCTATCAATCTCTTGAGTTCACCCCAATTCCTTGTTAGCCTAACTTTCCTAGACTTAGTCTCTCTTTCTCAAGAAGAGCCTAAGTCATAAAGGCATGAGTCAGTGTTTGCAACCACCAATTCTATAATTTTAGCATGAATTAGACTAAATATCGCTAACCCATAAACAATTAAGCCCTAAAATTCAAGACCCATTAAATACTCACATTAGAGTTGGGTCACAACCCTAGCTATGGGTCTAGCTACTCATAATAACAGCAGAAATCAAAGATAAAGATGAAATATAAGCCATAATATTAAAGTACAAGATGCAAATCTAAAGTTTGAAGGTAAATCTACTCTAAAATTGCCCAAAAAGGGAAAACCCAGCCGTTCACGTGCTCTGCTAAACAAAACTTAACATAAAATTGATAAAAGGATCTATTTATACTAGGCTAAAAATTCCGGTCAAAAATGTCCCTGCGGAGGTTTCGCGGACGTGTAATTCTGACCGCGTCCGCGCTTGGGCTTTCGCGGCCGCGTAATAGTGAGCGCGGTCCACGTTTCTTCATATCTGGGCTTGGGTAGATCTTCGTTTTATGGACTGCATAATGTTCACCGCGTCCGCGTGAGATTCCTTCGCGGCCGCGTAATTTGGACGCGGACCGCCTTCTTTATTTATGACCATCTTGCAAAGTTTCTGAACCTCGACAAACGCTATCCACTAAATTCCAACCGCGGTCGCGCCAGTCACTTCGCGGTCGCGTCTTTCTGCCGCTCTCAGCGCTTAATTTTAGTGCTCAAAACAGACTCTCTGAATCTCTATTTCGCGGTCCGCGGAATAATGGCCGGCTTAGCGATGATAATTTCGCGGCCGCCCTTTTCTATCGCGGTCCGCGTTCCACAGTATTGGTCCAGACTTGGTTTATGTTCAAGTTTGACTCCTTTATGAGTTGGTTATGGCTTCTTTAGCTCATTTCGAACAAAACCCTGCAAGCAAGCACATTAAGTTAGTTTCCGGGAATACCTTCACGCATATTTGGCCCAAAACCTAAGTAAAAGAGAGCAAATAATAGGCTAAAATCCCTACTTATCAACTCCCCCAAACTTAAGCTTTTTCTTGTCCTCAAGCAAACAAGGTAATTCCCACCTCCACAAGAAAAATAAATGAAAATTTCAGATGTTCTAAGGTGACTTCATCAAGCATCAATTGGGACTAGCAATTACCCTCAACACAAATGCATTATCAACAACATCATGCTATGACTTTTTGAGTTCCATAGTTCTAATGTGACATAAAAGCATCAAGATTTGACTCAATTCATTAAGGAAACTCGCTCTCTCACGTAGGTCATTGTGGATTCCAAACTCCTCCTCTTCTACTCTCCATGAGCAAATCTCACTTTATAGAATGTGACACTCAAAACAAGTATTGTAAAGAAGTGCGCTCATCACTCTCAAAAGAATGCCACAAGTCCGGCTCTAAGTACCATAAGCTTGCCCCTTATGTAAATCACCACTAATGTAAGCTCACTCAACTTGAAATCATATAGGGCTTTAGCGGGATGTAATGAAGGCTTTTTAGATCAAGGTAGGACATAATGAACTATGATGGTTTCATCTTTCCTTAAGCACTCCATTTTCTTATTTCGGTTCATACTTTCTTGACTCTTTGAGTCATTTTCTTCTTCCTCAGGGGAACTAGAGAGACACATTGTCACTCTTTCTTGTTCATGACAATCATTTTTCTCATTTTCTCATCATTCCATGCCTTTCAACATTGTTTTATTTGATACCTTCAACCTTTTCTTTCTTTTTGACATATTTCTTTTTAACTCTTCATCCTTTTCTTTGCCTTTCCTTTTCATCAATTCTTTTTATTCTTTGTACCTTTCATCACTTTGAAATTCCTCGTCTCTCCCCCAAACTTATATTTTTTGCTAATTGCTCATCATGAATGCTAAGGAAAGATTGGGTGCCAAGAGAGGGTCATTATAAAATGGATGAAGGTTTGTAATGTGGCTATTGAATGAAAAAGGCTTAGCATCAAAGGGGTTGACTAGGGATATCATATTAGTAGGCTACGGAAGCTTTCACAGTTCAAACAGGACCAAGGAGAGCCTACAATCACTTCTCAAGTCGAGCTACACTTAGAATTTCGCCTAGACAAACATTCAGGGCAAGTTCTAGACTTATTGGCATAGGACTTGGACTTGCAATTCATTACCTCTCCTCTCTCTCGAGCTAATGGATTGTTAAAGAGAACAGAGTTGAGGGCCCACAACAACCCTAGCTAATATTGAAGATCACAAATGGCTCAAAGAAACCACTTGATGATAGTTTTAATCAACTCAAGAGTCTAAAGGTCACAACTAGAGCTATTCTTTGTCAATCAACTTGTTTCTAACCATGAGGTCGAAGGTAAATGTGTTAGTACCAAGTGAAGCCTGCTTGAGACACTTTTATTCATTACTACTACATATCAGAGCAAAAAGAAAAACAGACTCAATCCCTTAAAAAGGTTGTCACGCCATCTATCGTTGGGAAGAGCCACCCGGTTCACACAATATCCACCTTTGGAAAGAACCGTGGCATTAAGAAAACCAAAGGCTTATTGATCACACAAAAAATGTGAAAAGAAGCTAAAAACTCAAAAAGAAGCTATTAAAGGAAATAAGAAGCTAAGCTATTAAGGAAAAATACAAAAGAAGTTATAAAGTAAACTACAGAAAGTAAAATGAATATGTACAATAATGGAGTGAACCGAATATATACAAAATGGAGATGAATATATACATGGAATGGTAAAGTTATATACATACCAAAAGTAAAAAATAACGATAAGTAAAAATAAAGGAAAATAGTATCATAATTATTACATGCCAGTCATCAAATCCAAATAAGACCACCCCCCACAAATAAAAGATAGCATTGTCCTCAATGCTAAAAGCAAAAATAAGATTAGGGAAGAGATAGAGAATAAACTTCTCTACCTTCTTCTTCAGCAGCTCCACTGACTTTTTTGAAGCTTGAGTCTTCTTCATCTTTTTGACCTGCTTGCCCAGCTCCTTGATCACCTTCCCATGAGTATCTAATGTCTCTAGGATTTTCTTTTGGTTGTCCAAGAGAAGCTCCTGGTTGTCCAGAAGCTCCTTCAATGAATCCTCCATTGATGGAGGTACCTGAAGTTGTGCTGGGGCTGCCTGTGCTGCGACTGCACTGGATAAGACAGAAAACATTGATGTAGCTGCCTGCAACTAGTTGTTGATGCTGTATAGCATCTGAGAGACCCGCAGTGAAGTCTGAGGATATGCAGAAGATGAGGGAACAGATAATGGGGCTGTGACAGATGGCCCGGATGAGGGGGGTGGCATAGCAACCGAAGAACCCTCTGCTGTGGAAGGCTCGGAACCAGTGGCCACTACCCTTGGCTCTTCAGACTGGCCAGTGGAAGTAGTGGCTAAGACTTTGGACTTCGAGTTGTTTGGTCCCTGAAGGTTGTACCAAGAGAAGGGCCTTTTTGGCTTCACCTTCATGTCAAAGTGTCTCCCCTCAACCCTCTGGTCCTCTAGGTACATAGTGATGAAATTGGGGTAAGGGTAGGACCTTCCCAGTTGCCTTAGATATGTTCTGGGTCATGCGTTTCCCCACATTTATTGGGTACCCACTATGATGGATGCTATGAGGATCGCCCGGGAGAGTGGAATGTCACTGTCATGCTGGCACGTATCAAGGCGGCTGAAGACGAAGGTGCACCACCCTTTGGCTTCAAAGCTAAGGGTGTTTCTGGTAATTAAGACTCCCGGTGTAAGCCAGGCCGGTGTTGTCCCTGGTATGGCTATCACCTCTGCTACCCATGGACGGGTTGCTTCATCTAATGCCAACTTCTGTATGTATAGAGTAACGTCTACATCATCAAACTCGGCATATGTATTCAAAGTTTTTCCATCGAACCGGATCTTTTTATTCCGTACCTTAGTCACATAGGTACCCTTTTTGATGTGGGCAACATTGGCGTAGAATTCCTTGACTAGGTACTCATTTGCTTCCGGCAACTTGCTAGTGAAGAATTTACACCCCACTCTTTCATCAAATTGTCTCTTCACATTCGGGTTGTGAGGGAGAAGGTCTCTTTCTATGAAATGTTGCTCAAGGGTAAGCGACCTTTGTGGCCACCATTCCCGGAATTTGTGGTAGGCCTTCTCACTCACGAACCTATCTTGCCACACTGCCGGCTTCCTTGATCTAATCAACCCCCCCATGGGTATCACCTCCTCTCCCGTCATCCGGAACCTCTTCTTCTTCATCAATATCAATAGGAGCAGCTGTTGAGGCTGGAGTTGCAGTAGGTGGGAGAGATGGTACTGAAGTCTCACTACCTCCTTCTGAGTCATCCGACGACTCAGATGAGGAGGTGGGTTGATTGACGAGACGAAAAGTTTGAGATTGAGCCTCGGGTTGTTGTGCAGATTCTCCCTCGAAAATCTCCCGGGAAGGGAGGTATTCACTAGTGTCCGAGGAGTCAGCCTGAGGTCTCACAGGTGGGGCCTTTTTGCTAATAATCTTCTGAGGTGCTAAGGGTGCAGTCTACTTCCCTTTGCCTCGGCCTTGGGAGGATTCTCCCCTCCATTTTGATTTGTCGGGACCACCACGAGATCGCACCATTATCTACACACACAATTAGTGAAAGATCATTAGTATTGTGGTTTAATGAATCCTTAAAGAAATGCAGATGAAATGAAACAGTGCTTCCCAAAATAGTGCACCGCGGACCGCGAAAAAATGGGCGCGGCCGCGGAAAGGCCACCGCGGACCGCGTAAAAATGGGTGCGGCCGTGAGGAGGTTGGACTCAGACTACCAACTCTTTGATCATGGTATTCCATGGACCGCAATATTTGGGACGCGGCCGCGAAAGATCAAACGCGGACCGTGTAAAAATGGACGCGATCGCGGAAGCAATTGCCAAACTCTCTGAAACTCATGAGCGCGGACCGCGAATTTTGGACGCGGCCGCGCAAGTTCAAACGCGGACCGCGAAAAAAGCACCGTGTCTGCGAACATGCAACCATACTCTGCTCTCACAAATTAAAGAACGTGGACCGTGTAAAATGGACCGCGGTCCGCGGAGTTCAAACAAAACGGGCACTGGCACATTTGAAACCTAGGGTTTTCACTAAGTGTAAAAATTAATGCAATTAACATGCCTAGTTAATAACCCTATCACCCATTAGGCATGTAAAACAATTACCCACATGAATTTAAGCACCAATTAAGCATGATTTTGAGATTGTGGCATGTATTAAACCCTAACTAAAAAGAAAAATTAAAACTAGAAGAAAAGAAAAGAAAGAGATAAAATCAATGCAAAGATTTGAGCATACCAGTTGTGAATGGGATTGATTGGTGTGTTAGAAGGGGTCCCGGGGGCCTCGGGTATGTTTTGGATGGGATACAGGTCATTTCCCCTTGTTTTGGATTGCTGTCAGCTGATATTTGGTTTTCTTCATCGCGATCGCAACTAAGGAGTCGCTTTCGCGTAGAGTAATTCTGGTGGCAGGCAATTTTTCTTTGGAGTCTTGAAGTGAGGACCGCATTTGCTAAGGTTTGGAGACTGTTGCTTTCGTGTTCGCGATCTAGGTGGCGTGATCGCTTAGAAGGAAAGGCTAGAAGGGGCATCAGGCATTTGTCTTTCGCATTCGCGAGCAAGGCATCGCGTTCGCGTAGGGATTGTGTAATTGGTCATTGCATTCATGACTAGTATGTCGCATTCACGAAGAACGATTTGGCAACTGGGTAAGTTTAGTCATCGCCATCGCGATCTGATAAGCAGGGATTTTAGCCTATTATTTGCTCTCTTTTACTTAAGTTTTGGGCCAAAAATACGGGAAGGTATTCCCGGAAACTAACTTAATGTGCTTGCTTGCAGGGTTTTGTTCGAAATGAGCCAAAGAAGCCATAACCAACTCATAATGGAGTCAAACTTGAACATAAACCAAGTCTGGACCAATACAGTGGAATGCGGACCACGATAGAAAAGGGCGGCCGCGAAATTATCATCGCTGAGGTGGCCATTATTCCGCGGACCGCGAAATAGAGATTCAGAGAGGCTGTTTTGAGCACTAAAATTAAGCGCTGAGAGCGGCAGAAAGATGCGACCACGAAGTGACTGGCGCGGCCGCGGTTGGAATTTAGCGGACAACGTTTGTCGAGGTTCAGAGACTTTACAAGATGGGCATAAATGAAGAAGGTGGTCCGCGTCCAAATTACACGGCCGCGAAGGAATCTCACGCGGACGCGGTGAACATTACGCTGACCGAGAAACGAAGATCTACCCAGGCCCAGATATGAAGAAACGCGGACCGCGCTCACTATTACGCGGCCGCGAAAGCCCAAGCGCGGACGCGGTCCGCGTCCGCGAAACCTCTGCAGGGGCATTTTTTATCGGAATTTTCAGCCTAGTATAAATAGATCCTTTTATTAGTTTTAGGTTAAGTTTTGTTTAGCAAAGCACGTGAACGGCTGATTTTTCCCTTTTTGGGCAATTTTAGAGTAGATTTACCTTCAAACTTTTGATTTTCATCTTGTACTTTAATATTATGGCTTATATTTCATCTTTATCTTTAATTTTTGCTATTATTATTATGAGTAGCTAGACCCCATAGCTAGGGTTGTGACCCAACCCTAGTGTGGGTATTTAATGGGTCTTGAATTTTAGGGCTTAATTGTTTATGGGTTAGTGATATTTAGTCTAATTCATGCTAAAATTATAGAATTAGTGGTTGCAAACACTGACTCATACCTTTATGACTTAGGCTCTTCTTGAGAAAGAGGGACTAAGTCTAGAAAAATTAGGCTAACAAGGAATTAGGGTGAACTCAAGAGATTGATAGCCCCAATTAAAGGGTTAAACCTAGAGATAGTAATACCCGACTTGAGCCAATTTCACTTGTATTGTACGAACACCCATTTGGGCTTGAGAAAGCCAAATCGGGCAAAGTCACTCAAACTACCGAGAGGTATAGAGTGAGCACTTATGTGTGATGGTTATATCACGACCCCAATCATAACAAGCTTGTCCTAGATTCTTGATACCCATTAGATACTCACCTAGGCAGAACTCACTTCCCTAGTGCCTTTTAACACTTGAAAACTTTCACCAAAAATATTGTACTTAGCTTACACTCAGCATACAATAGTATAACATTAGAATAGAATCATCTAGATTAGTTAGATACCCAACTCCAAGCCAAATTAACTCCCTGTGAAAATCGATCCCGACCTCGTTGGGTAAAACTGCATCGACCATCCTCGCTACTCTATAGTGGTGTAGGTTTGGCCTCGATCACTTTTTGGCACCGTTGCCGGGGAGTTAGACGGTGTTGGCTATCTATCTAACTATTTGTGTGTCTTGGTTTTCTTTCCTTCTATTTTTCTAACTTTTGTGTATCAATCACTTTAGGTACCAAATGGCTCATAATGATGCTCTCGGACATGTTCTTCCGGGGGAAGAGGTAGATGACAATGGTGAGGATGAGGTTAATCTAGAACCTCAAGTCTAAGGAAGAGGCCGCCATGCTAATGACAACATTCCAAACCCTCCCCCACCTCCTCCATGGGCAGCACACCGGGTGCTACCCAATGAAGGTTACGCAAGTGCAATTGGCCCTCCCCGGATTCGGGCGGGCAATTTTCAAATTACAAATGTCATGCTGACCCTATTGGAGCAAAGGGGCTTCTGCACTGGAGCTCCTCATCAGAACGCATACAAACATCTAAAGGGTTTTGTAGACATATGCTGGGGGAGCAAGCAGACGAATGTGTCGGAGGACGCTCTGAGATTGAGGCTTTTCCCATTTTCACTTAGAGGGAAAGCTTTGGACTGGCTCGAGAGGCTACCCAACCACTCCATACACACATGGGATGAGTTGGCAGAAAAGTTTATAGCTAAGTTTTTCTCACTGGGTCATATGGCAGCATTGAGGGATGAGATCTTAGCCTTTAAATAAGAACCTAATGAACCCCTACATGAAATCTGGGAGTGATACCGGACAATGGTCAAGGAATTCCCAAACAATGATATGACTGAAGCAATGATTCAGCAGACATTCTATAGGGGCATCAACACGACCAACCAGTGTGTGGTGGATCAGCTAGCTGGGGGAAATTTTATGAAAATTCCTTATGTCGATGCTTGTGACATACTTGATGAGATGGCTGACACATCCTCAGCTTGGCAGAGTCGGGCAAATGTTAATCAGGGTGACCCTAATGTCATCCATCTTCACAAGGAACTTCATGATCATGGACAAGCCATAGCCGAGTTGACAACTACTATGAATCAGTTAGCAAAGGCCCAGCTTCAGCAAGTTCAAGGGACAAAGCAAGTAAATGCCATGGAAGGGGTAAATGTCATAGTCAACAAGAGAAGACAGCGTGGTCAACAAGTGCAAAACAATCAAGATCAATATGAGCAAAGTGGTAGTGGTTATAATCAAGACGATTCTTATGATGATCAAAATGAGGAAGTGTTATATGCCAATAACTACCAAGGTCAACAGAGCAATGCTCTAAATCAACAATGGAGATCGCAAGGGAACAATCAAAATTGGGACAACCAAGGCCAAGGGAATTGGAACAATGGAAACAACAACAACTCGAACAATTGGGGGAACAACAATCAGAATTGGGGGAACAACAATAACAATTGGGGCGGCAATGGAAACCAAGGGGGTTGGAATAATAATAATCAAAGGCCCCCGATGTATCAACAACCCAACAATCCGCCTCCATATTCATCTCAAGGGAAATGTTCTTCAAACAATGAGATGGGATAGATAGAGAGTATGTTCAAACAAATAATGGAAAGGAATGCTGACTCCGATGCCCAAATAGCCTCCCATACTACCTCTATTCGCAACTTGGAAGTACAAATGGGTTAAATTTCTCAAGCATTGAATACTCTACCTAAGGGGGTGCTACCAAGTGATACGGTAGTAAACCTGAAGGGTGGGAACAATACAGGCCATGCTATGGCGGTGACCACAAGAAGCGGTAGAGGTGGAGATGCAAGTACCTCTAATCCAAAGAAGATTGCGAGTGATGGTGTTGTGTTGCAAGAAGATGATGAGATTCAAGCCAATTATGAGAATATGAATGATGAAGTGAGGATCGATATTGATGACAACATGGAGGAGACTCAAAATGATGTGAACCCGTCTAGCGAACACGTGATAGACATACTGAAAATGGTAGTGCCTAAAGCCAAGGCCCCTTTGCCAAGGCCTCCTCCACCGTATCCTCAAAGGCTTGCAAAGCAAAATAATGAAAACCAATTCAAGAAGTTTATTGAGATGATGAAAAGTTTGTCAATCAATGTGCCCTTGGTGGAAGCTCTCGAACAAATGCCGGGATATGCCAAGTTCATGAAAGACTTGGTAAATAAGAAGAGATCTATGAATTGTGAGACCATCAAAATGACTCATCAAATGAGTGCCATTGTGCACTCGATGGCTCTAAAGCTTGAAGATCCCGGTGCCTTTACAATTCCATGCACCATTGGTAGCGCCGATTTTGCAAAAGCCTTGTGTGATTTGGGAGCAAGTATTAATTTGATGCCATATTCCGTGTTCAAGACACTAGGTATTGGGCAACCAAGAGCTACTTTCATGAGATTACAAATGGCGGATCGGACAATGAAAAGGCTGCTAGGTATTATTGATGATGTTCTAGTCCGGGTCGACAAGTTTATTTTACCTGCTGATTTTGTGATTCTCGACTGCGAAGTCGACTATGAGGTGCCTATAATATTAGGGAGACCTTTCCTAGCAACATGGAAGGCATTGGTTGATGTGGAAGCAGGAGAGCTCACCTTCCGAGTGGGCGATGAAAAAGTTGTATTCCACGTGTGCAAATCAATGAGCAACCAAATAACAATGAAGTTTGCTCTTTTGTGGATCTTGTGATGGAGGTGATAGTTGATGACACGAGTGCCATGATCAATGTGGAAGACCCTTTGGAATCTGTATTGCTAAACCATGAGGATGATGAAAAGGAAGGCTTAGTTGAATGTGCAAATGCATTGCAAAGAATGGGATCCTACTCATATGGGCCCCGTAAACTTTCCTTGGACTTGGAAAATCGGAAGACTCCACCAACAAAGCCCTCAATCGAGGAGCCACCAACATTGGAGTTGAAGCCCTTGACTTCACACCTCAGGTATGAATTCTTAGGCCCTTCTTCCATATTACCTGTTATTCTTTCTGCTTGCCTAACTAACGTGCAGGTAGACTCCACCAGTGCGGTGCTTCAAAGAAGGAAAAAGGCAATTGGATGGACTTTGGCTGACATTCGGGGTATAAGCCCCGCCTTTTGCATGCACAAAAATATACTAGAGGATGATACCAAACCCTCCGTGGAACATAAAAGGAGGTTGAACGAGGCTATGCAAGAGGTCGTCAAGAAGGAAATTATCAAGTGGCTTGATGCAGGGGTTATGTACCCTATTTCGGATAGTTCATGGACTTACCGGTACAATGTGTGCCGAAGAAGGGGGGTATGACTGTGGTAACAAATGAGAAAAATGAGTTGATCCCCACTCGTACTGTCACCGGATGGAGGGTATGTATGGACTACAAAAAACTGAACAAAGTGACCCGCAAAGACCACTTTCCATTGCCCTTTCTTGAGCAAATGTTGGACAGACTTGCCGGGCTTGCCTACTATTGCTTTTTGGATGGGTACTCAGGGTACAACCAGATTCTCATTGCACCGGAAGACCAAGAGAAAACCACCTTCACATGTCCGTATGGCACATTTGCATTCTCACGGATGTCGTTTGGTTTGTGTAATGCACCGGCTACCTTTCAGCGGTGTATGATGGCAATATTTACGGATATGGTGGAGGACTTCCTCGAAGTGTTCATGGATGATTTTAGTGTTGTGGGGGACTCATTTGAAGAATGCTTGGATAATCTTGACAAAGTGTTGGCCCGATGTGAAGAGACCAACCTAGTGCTTAATTGGGAAAAATGCTACTTTATGGCGAGGAGGGCATTGTCCTCGGCCATAAGATCTCAAAGAACGGTATTGAAGTGGACAAAGCGAAGATTGAAGTTATTTCAAAACTCCCTCCTCCTACTTCCGTCAAGGGAGTTAGGAGCTTTCTTGGGCACGCGGGGTTCTATCGAAGGTTCATCAAGGATTTCTCAAAAGTGGTGAACCCCTTGTGCAAGTTGCTAGAAAAGGATGCAAAGTTTGTGTTCAATGAAGATTGCATGAAAGCTTTTGAGATTCTCAAGTATAAATTGACAACCACTCCCATCATTACCGTTCCCAATTGGAGCTTACCATTTGAGCTCATGTGCGATGCTAGTGACGTTGCGGTAGGAGCGGTTTTGGGGTAAAGGGTCAACAAGATATTTCATCGGGTCTATTATGCAAGCAAAATGATAAATGACGCCCAAGTCAATTATACGGTGACCGAGAAAGAGTTATTAGCCATTGTCTTCACCATGGAAAAGTTCAGGCCATATCTCATGGGTGCCAAAGTGATTGTGCACACCGATCACGCGACACTCCGTTACTTGATGACCAAAAAGGACTCGAAGGCTATGTTGATGAGATAGGTTCTTCTGCTTCAAGAGTTTAACCTTGAAATCATTGATAGAAAAGGAAATGATAATCAAGTGGCGGACCACTTGTCCCACTTAGAAGAGGAGGGGAGGCCCCACGATGGCCTCGAAATTAATGATTCGTTCCCGGATGAACAACTCCTCTCCGTGTCTTTGAATGGTATGCCTTGGTTCGCCGATGTGGCTAACTTTCTTGTGACCGGCATTGTCCCGAGTGAGCTCTCTTCTAACCAAAGGAAGAAATTCAAACGGGACAGCTTGGATTATTATTGGGACGAGCCCTATCTTTTCAAGATTTGCAATGATGGTGTGATCCGAAGATGTGTCCCGGAAGAGGAGAAAATGAATATTCTTGATGCTTGCCATTCCTCGCTCTACGGTGGTCATCATGGTAGGGCGAGAACTACTTCAAAGTTTCTTAGCTGTGGATTTTATTGGCCTACCCTGTATAAAGATTCAAGTGAGCTTGTTAAGAGGTGTGATGAATGCCAAAGAGCTGGTGGAATTTCCAAGAAGGATGAAATGCCTCTCACCACTATTCTTGAAATCGATATTTTTGACGTGTGGGGGATAGACTTCATGGGGCCTTTTGTGAGTTCGTGTGGTAACACTTACATTCTGTTTGCTATTGATTATGTTTCCAAGTGGGTTGAAGCTGTAGCTTTGCCCAACAATGAGGTATGGAGCGTGGTGGCATTCTTAAAGAAAAATATCTTCACAAGGTTTGGCACTCCTAGGGCAATCAACAGTGATGGGGGTTCTCATTTCTGCAACAAGGCCTTTGACACTTTACTTTCCAAGTATGGTGTCAATCATAAGGTGTCAACCCCTTATCATCCACAGGCTAGTGGACAAGTTGAGGTCTCCAACAAGGAGATAAAGAGCATATTATCAAAAACTGTCAATGCAAACCGGACGGATTGGTCAAGGAAACTTGATGATGCTTTGTGGGCTTATAGAACTGCGTACAAGACTCCAATTGGTATGTCTCCGTACCGGTTGGTATTTGGGAAAGCATGCCATCTTTCGGTTGAGTTAGAGCACAAGGCCATATGGGTCCTCAAGAAGTTAAACCTTGAATGGGATGTAGCAGCCAATCTCCGGGTAGAGCAACTCAATGAACTTGATGAATTCCGGTTTCATGCCTATTCCAGCTCGTCCTTGTATAAGGACAAGATGAAGGACTTACATGACAAATATGCCCAGAACAAAGAATTCAAGGAGGGTGACTTGGTTCTTCTATTCAACTCTCGGTTACGACTATTTCCGGGAAAGCTCAAGTCAAAATGGAGTGGCCCTTTTGAAGTGGTGCATGTAACTCCGTTTGGTGCTCTTAATTTGAAAAACAAAAATGGTGAAATCTTCAGAGTTAATGGGCACCGATTGAAGCACTACCTCGGCAAGTTTGATGACAGCCACGTGGTAGCCTTGATCAATTTCACATGATGATGGTAACATGCGTCGTGCCGCGACGTTAAATCAGGTGCTTCTTGGGAGGCAACCCATGTGATGTTTTCTTTTTCTTTTCTTTCTTTTTGATTTTATTCTTAGATTAGGCATTGTTTTTGACTAACTGTTGTGAAGTTTGTATAGGAATTGGTTGTGCAGTGCAGGACTTTGACAGGGAAAAATCTGACTCAGTGTGGGAATTTCGCGGATCGCGCTCAAAATTTCGCAGTTCGCATTAGCATTTTGCGGTGGCACATTTTATCCGCGGACGCGTACTTGAAGAGCCCAAAATATCAACTCTTTGAAGTTGAGTTCGCGTCCGCGTTCATAATTTGGCGAACCGCGGTGACATTCGCGGCCGCGCCCAGTTTTACGCGGACCGCGCCCAGGATTTTGTAGCAGCTCTTCGAAAGGTAAAAAAGTGCAGACCGCGGTAGAATTCCGTGGACCGCGCTAAGGTAAGTCGGTGGGTCCCCATCGATTTGGTATAAATAGAAAGTCCTTAGGACTTTTACACTTTTCGAACCTCAAACTTTCACCACATTAGAGCACTGTTCATCTTTCTCTTCTTTGACTGTGAATCTCATTTCATATCAATCAAGAATCTATTTTCCTCTACAATTAAACATAGCACGAACCTATTCTAGGACTCAGATCACACCAAAAAATATCAAAACTACGAATCATATCTCAATTCCAGCCTAATTAACTAATGAACTTTTCAAATTCAAAACTTACACCGAACATATCTAAACACCTCGGAATGACCTCGAATTTTGCATGCAGGTCCCAAATGACACAATGGACCTATACCAACTCCGGAACAACAATCCGAGCCCGATATCAACAAGGTCAACTCTCGATCAAACCTATCAATCTTCAACTTTCTAATTTTCGTCAAAAAGTACCAAATCAGCCTACGGACCTCCAAATCCAGATCCGGGTATACGCTTAAGTCCAAAATCACCATACGAAGCTATTGGAGCCATCAAAATAAAATTCCTGAGTCATCTATATAAAAGTCAAACTCCAGTCAACTCTTACAACTAAAGTCTCCAATCAAGGGATTAAGTGTCATAAATCAATCCAAATCTCTCCCCAAACCATATCAATCACCCCGGCAAGTCATGTAATCATAAATACACATACGTAAAGCATAAATTAAGGGAAACAATGCTAAAATACTCAAAACGACTGGCATAATCGTTACAAAGAGGTTGTTCAATTATTTACTTGTTGCTAAATATCACAGCCCAAAATTCTGACCACGGGGCCGTGGTGGCGCCTAACATTCACTTGCTAGATAAGCCAACATTAGCAGAATATTTAACCAATTTAATAATTTAAAAGCTGCATAATGTTAGATAATGATCGATAAACTTCTAAATACATGAAATAATAATATAAGTAACGCAGTCTATATTAATCCTAAAAAATTCGGAGTCACAAGTACATGAGCGACTAGAATACTACAGATATGGTCTGAAAAGAAATACAACTGTCTAAAACTAGATAAACAGTAAAAACATGATAGGAGCAGACTTCGGGGACTGCAAACACCAAGCATCTCTACCTCAAGTCTCCTGTAGTAGTCGGATCCGAGCAGTCTCCTCTACGCGTCGCTAGGACCAACACCAGAATGTGCACAAGAAGTGCAGAAGTGTAGTATGAGTACAATCGATCCCATGTACTCTATAAGTGTCGAACCTAACCTCGATAAAGTAGTGACAAGGCTATGACAAGACACTCATTATAACATGTACGAATAATACCAAAAGACAACATGAATATAAAGAAAGCTGTAAACTCATAAGAACGGGACCCGAAGGTCAACTGATAGAGGGACCCCGAATACCATCATCTCAAATTACTCGTATCCTAGTATCGGAATAGAACATTATAGATACAAACATTACAACATGTTATACTCCGTTGTGACGCGCAATCCGATCCCAACATTATCACAATATCTGTTGCGGTGTGCAATCCGATCTCACATTAACACAATATCTGTTGCGGCGTGCACCCGATCCCAATTTTATATCAATGCATTTCAATATTATTGCGGCGCACAACCCGTTCCTAATATCAACTCATTAATATAACAACTCAACACAACCAAATTCCGTAATCTCAGCACAAAGGAACTAAAATGTATAGAACATCGAGGAGCTACCAATACAAACAGAGAATAACCAATACTTCATATTCACAAACCTCAAAAATTCATTAATACCGAAATAGCTAAAAGACTCACACAATCATATATAACATAATAAAGTACAACAAGTAATGTAAAGACAATAAAGGCAAGTAAAGACATGAGGCATTGAAGATATACAATTAATACAAGTAGAAACATATAGTAGGTAAGCAGATATTGAGCGAGAAATGAATAAATCGAAACATGTAACAACTAAATGACAGATAACAAATAAGGCATGAATAACAAGTAAGGGCATGTAGCAATCAAAACATGTAATGAGATATAACATAAAATAAATAATGACATAAAGGTAAATAGCCCAACCCGCATGCTTGAACCCATGGCAATGCATATGCACTCGTCACCTCGCATATACATCGTCCCACCACATAGTTCACGTAGAAAATAGACCAAACAAGTCCTAATTTCTTCAAGTCAAAGTTAAAAACGACACTTACCTCTTTTCACAATTAAATAATTAATCAACCATGAATTTTCCTTTTGAACAAGCCTCCAAACCAACCGAATATAGCCAATTATCGTTCAAACAATTCAAAATAAGATTTAAAAACTACCACGAATGAAAAAGGCTCCATCTTTATATTGAAAAAGTCAATAAAAGTCAACCCCGGGCCCGCTTGGTCAAAATCCGAGATTCAGATAAAAATTCGATTACCCATTCACCCTCGAGCCCGGTTATATAATTTATTTTAAAATTCGGCCTCAATTTGAGGCCTAAATCTCAATTTTATAAAATTTCTAAATTCTACCCAAAACCCCTAATTTCTACCATGAAATTCATAGATTTGATACAAAAACTCATGAAAAGTAACTGAAATTGATTAAAAACTAGTTAAAGATACTTACTAATAAATTTGGAAAGAAAAAGTTCTTCAAAAATCACCTTTAGAATGTTTAGGGTTGAAAAATTGTGTAAAATATTCTAAGTCCCGATTTTGTCCTCTTTTACCCAGTTGCAGACGTTCGCAAATGCGATGTCTGCAAATACAAAACACTGGTTGCAAATGCGAACAACGTCCCCAGCATGCATAAGTCTCAAAAGCGACAAAAATATCGCATTTACAAGGTCACAATCCATTGCAAATATAGTCAAAGGTTCTCATTTGTGAACCTGCCAAAGTTTAGTGCCCAGTTGCAAAAGAGATCCTGAGATGTCTGCAAATTCGAACATTTCTTCGGAAATGTGAAGACTGCCCTGCCCAACCCCTTATTGCAAATGCGAGCTCGACTTTGCAAAAGCGAAGTTCGCATTTGCGAACAGGTGCTCGTAAATGCGAGACCTGCAATTCACACTAGCAACAGAACCACACCAACCATTCCAATTTCAACCAAAACTCATCCGGAACTCACCCGATCCCCCGGGGCTCCAAACCAAACATGCACACAAGTGTAATAATATTATATAAATTCGCTCGCTAACTCAAATCATCAAAATAAAATCAATTAACAAGAATCGATCGTCAAAACTCAAGATTTCAACTTGAAAACTCATTTTTCACAATTTTTCACATAATGCGCCGAAATGCGCTTGGGTCACCCCGGACCCCAACCAAACGTGCGTACAAGTTCAAAAATATCATACGAACCTACAGAAATTGTCAAAATACCGATCTGAGATCGTTTACCAAAAATATTGACCGTGGTCAACCCAAACCTTATTTTAAGTCAAAAATTACTTTTTCTTCGAAGTTTTACGTAAAAACTTTCCGAAAAGCGACACAGAACACGCACATAAACCAAGAAACATCAAATGAAGCTATGAGAGATCTCAAAACACAAAAATTAAGGCTAGTACTCAAAATGACCTATCGTGTCGTCACACTAAAAGTCCTTCCATTTGAATTTGTAACGATATCTTTTCTACTTGAACTTTTTGTACTAGATTTGAGCAACTCGAGTATGAACATTGTATCGCTATGCCCCTCGCTTATTCCCGCTCTTTGGTTTAGGATGGATTGTGGAACATATTGAAACGGTCTAAAAGCTTCTTAGTTTGATGTAGTTATTTGTATTAAAAGTATAAAAATATAACAACTCAAAAGGCGTTAGTCCAAAGTAATATACCGAAGAATTAATAATATTCGTATATTATAGAACAAAAATAATACTCTTGGCTCAAAAAATAATAAAGTAAAATCTAAATAGATTGTGTTTTATTTCCCTTACCTCTTTCACATTTCCACTCTTAATAGATTATAATGTCCCAAAATTTAGGACTTCCAACGTATTTCATTTAAATAAGGAAATATTTTAGTAATAAAATATATAGTTGCGTTCGAAATTGCTTTTAAGATCTAAATATTAGGAAAATAATCATATAACAGCTTTGTCCAATATGAAATTAATTTTTAAGGGTAAAAAAGACGAACGACATTTCGCTAAAGGCCTTCGTGCTTGTAATATAACTAGTGTTTAGGGTATGGGCGTTGCGCGTGTACTTTGTATTAATGAGTATAAAATTTTACATAAATTAAAAATTATTTTTCAGTTATTGTAAAAGAAATTTTAAAAAAAAGGTATAAATTTTTAAAAATAATAATTATTGTATCCTATTTATAAATATGCAGTACTATGAGTGTGCTTTTATTTTAGAACTCATATATTACATGTTTAGCTACAATTTTTATATACTTTTACTTATGTTAGGTACGTAACTTTCGTAAGTTCGAATATTTACATTAGTGCTCAATTTGATGTGTTTATTCCAATTAAAGTGGTAGAATCTAAATAGAATTTAAAATTTTAATATTAGGACTGTCTATCTAATTTAAATTAGGAAGGATTCAATAAATAAACTTTAGTTGATTTCAATGTCCTAAGAATTATGGAAATAATTAAATGTTCTTAGAAAAATAATTAAATTATTATTTTTGTCTAGTGTGAAACTTGTTATTAAAGGGTAAAAAGACAAACGATATTTCTCTAGGGGATTTCGTGCTTTTAATATAGTATAGATATAAATAATAATATAGATATAGATTCTTTTATAACTTAGGAGCCGTGTGAAATAAAATCTCATTAACGGTGTGAATGAAAGAAGTGAGAAATCCTCTTCGATTCTAATTCTTCTACTAATTGTTGCTTTTCTTTATGTACTTTAAAAGTAGCTGCTTCAACTTTAGCCACTTAAACTCTCGATATTCTTTTTTATTTATCATCAGACGAATGACAGTTTCTTATGAAAATAGTAACTATTCTTAGCATAATATTGAAAAATCTCATTACTATTACTCAAACCAGCATGAAACATATGATTGTATATTTATTCATAGGCCCAATCGGATATGATTGAAATAATTGTTGGATACTCAAATAATGAATATGCAAGCATGATAATTTATATGATGTTTTATATCTATATGAATTAGGAGCTTTTGCTTACATTTATTAGTTGGTTTCGACATTATGCATGATTATACGCAAAAGATCTATTTCTCTCTCTTTAATGTAGTGTCTCTTATTCCTAAGAAATCTTCCTCCATTATATATTTTTTCGGAAAACTCTATTTATAATTAGTTAAACTAGTTAAACCAAAAGACTATAGTACTAAGACTTCAAACAGTTTATTTTTTAACTTATATGTATTTACCCTTTTCAAAATTTGTTTGGAGTCAATTTGGTAGAATGGAATGGAAAGGAAATTAAGAAAACCAAACATTACTACTTCATCTACTACATATTACCTCGTTTGGATAACATTTGGCTAAAACCAAAAAATAAAGTATTTGAAGGCAATTTAGAAAGGATATTTGGAAGTGAAAATTATGTTTAGATATGGATTTTACAAATAAAATAATTGATATTTTGGGACTAAAAATTTTATTTCACTTGAAATGCTTCTCTAACTAGTTTTTTCACTTCAAATTTTATATTTTAGGTTAAGGTTGAAATAATAGATAAAATTATATCCAAATATAAATTCTTATCAACGCCTTTTAAAAAAAAAAATCTTTAAATTTAACTGTTAGAGTTTATTAAATATTTAACAAACATAAAAAGTACTTAATTTTAACAAACTTAAATGACCAAAATTGATTGGAGTATTTTTAAATGACCCAAACATATGAGATTTTTTTATTTTGGGTCAACATATCCAAATTCTTTTGTACGTACCAAATAGTGTTCGGTGACACTTCCCTCCTTCTCTACCAGCACTAATCGCCGACCTCTTCGTAAGGTCAGTCCCATTAAAATCTCCTTTTATTTTTCCTAGTATATTGCTTTTAGAACATTGCTCTGACTTTTTGCAAATCTGAAATAGTCCCATTAAAATGGGTTTATCCATATTGAACTTTGAATGATTAGAGCACTTCTGAAATAGTTGTTGTTATTATTTTTAATTTGTTGATCGCTGAAGGGGTATGAACTTTCTTGAACAAAAAAGCAGGTTAATAGCCAGCACCTCTTTCTGCATAAACCAAAAGATTCTGAAATACAATTAATAATATATATTCATGTGAAGGGCAAGGGCATATAGTTCTAGGCTACATTTATAATCCCACTGTGAAAGCCAATGATTAGTTAGGAATATAAAAATAGGGCATCTTGCCTTCAATTTCACGAACCAAATGCAGACTTAGGGTGAAAAGTGATGCCCCATGCTTGTGGTAGTTTAGACAATGCCAAGGACTAAAACCTTAACACTTATTAAAGAGTTAAACTTTTGAATATATCATTCTATTGGATTTAGTAGTAACTGTTTTAAATAATGATTTGAAATGTAAAAAGTGGAATAGTTAGTTCGTATAATGCCAAAATCATGTTGATGTAAAGTCGTATTTGTTCGTCCTATCAAATTATTAGAGATAGAAATTTTTTCATTAAAGGAAAGTGGACTTTAGGGCTAACTCAATCCCAAAGGCTAGCTCATGAGGTGAGAATTACCTAAGGAGACCAATTTCCCATTCCATGATGGATGTGGGACAAACTCAGCACCCCCGCATGCCTAGGCTTACCAACTAGAGCATAGACGAATAATAAGGGGGCCCCAACATCGGATAAACCAAGAATTATGATCGGTCTGGCTCTGATGTCTCTGATACCTTGTAAAGATATGGACCTTAGGGCTAATTCAACCCTAAAGCTAGCTCATGTGGTGAGGATTGTCTAAGACCATATAAAGTGACTAAATCCCCATTCCACAAGCGATGTGAGACACACCCAACATGGTCAAGTATATTTTTTACTTGCAGAAAGGAAAGATAGATTTATTGGGAGATGTACTTAATAGCACAAGAAATGTTTTGATCAGAAAAAAATGATCAAATGCGAAGCAAGAATATTTTAATCATGAATATTCAAGAATTTCGTGATAATGTTTCTATATTCTCGAGCCAAGGAGATTTAAAAAATTCTGGTATGAATATTCATTAGTGGTGTATGAGACCTAAGTTTAGATTCCTCCAGGTGAAATAGAGGCTCAGAGCTCCACCGTGGACTCTATAATAGTTGCCGACAACAGCAACTTCTTGTGAACTTCCGATGAATAAAATCCTTAGAAGGATTTGTAGGCGCAACTTCTGCATTTGTTCTCCTCGGCCATGGCTCTTTGTTGGGTTGGGCAATCCTGGTGATAAATACAGGGGATCGAGACACAATGTTGGTTTTGAAATGCTTGATGCATTTGCATAGTCGCTAGGGATTCATATGGAGACAGTACATTGTAAAGCTATGTTTGGAAAAGGTTTTGTCAATGGTGTTCCAGTTCTTCTTACAAAGCCACAAACTTACATGAATTTGAGTGGTGAATCTGCAGGCCCACTTGCAGCATATTACAAGCTCCCTCTCAATCGTGTGATTGTGTTTCATGATGATATGGATTTACCATGCGGAGTTCTTCGTCTTCATCCCAAGGGAGGTCATCATAGCCATAATCGATTGAAGAGTGTGATTTATTCATTTTTGTGGAAATCGAGAATTTCCTCGGTTAAGGGATAGGTGTTGGAAGACCTCCTGGGCCCAAAGCATTCATGCTTCAAAAATTTAACCCAACTGCTTGAGAACGAATTGATGCTGCATTACTTGAAGGAGTACATGCATTGAAGCAGGTCTTATCCAAAGGCTTTTCCGAAAGTTCTAAATGTTTCAATATAGACCAGAAGTACAAGCACATAAGATTGCAGACACTGCCAAGATGATGTCATGCTTCAAGCTAGGTATTCAATAGCCTCCACACATCTCTTTACTTGGACTGGCCAGCGTTTCCTCTTTGTCAAATCAAACGAGAAGTCAGGTGTAATGACATACCAAAATCCATGGCCAGATCTTTTGGCCTAAGCACCACTGGCTAAAATCCTATTTGTGAATGTTACTACCCCTGTTTAGGCAACTATTTTGGGTTTGAAACAGATGGAAGATGATTTTGCTCAAGCTGGAAGTTCAAAGCTGACCTAGTCCTTAGTGATTGCTAGGATGCATGAATACCCACTCTTTTAATTCCCTGATTCTCGAATATGGTCTAGATGTTTTCCTTTATAAACCTGAATATTGTTAGCTTATTCTCCTTGTACCAAATACTTCCCTCCTGCATCCCCTGACGCTCCTAGAAGAAACTGTTGTGTCTCTTTGATGTCTCCCCTTGCTCACTCTCATACTTGGATTAGAAAATAAGCAAAAACAATATATTATTGACTTAAAAAAAGATTCCTCCATGCGAATTGAAGGTAATGAAAGAAAATGAAGGAAAAGATATAGCTAATACAACCCTATCAGAAAACAAAACAATAACAAGTGAGTTCAAGGTGGTTTTAAAGGCTTAGGGCATTGACTGCAAGAATCATGTGGCAGAGTGAGGAGGTAAGAAGAGATATTAAAAAAAGATGAAGAAGCCTGGAAGAGTATAAGAGAATAAAGAAAGAATCTAAGGAGGCGATTAACGAAGTTAGGTAAATCCTTAGACGAGTTAAACCAAAAGTAAGGGATGTAGGAAGGCAGGAAAGAAATGTTTAAGCTAACGCGATTGACAGAGAAAAGGGGTAAAGACTTGAACCAAGTTAAGTATAGTAAAGATGATTTCAACAAGTTTTGACAGGAGACAAAAAGTTCAAAGAAAGATGAAAATGCTATTTTGAGAAATTATTCAATACAAGTTACGAGGGTAACTTTACAAATATTCATGCATTCGGTACAAATAGAAACCTTAACCAAACTTGTAGAATTATATTGAGTGAAGTAAATCATGCCATGAACAACATGAGAGGTAGAAAAGCATGTCGTCGAGATGGAATCTATATTGAGGTTCAGGATTCCCTTGTAAAACTTGGAGACATACTACTCAATGTTCTATTAGGGTGTGCAAAGATGCTAAATAAGTGGATAAAGAGTTGATTCCAATGCATAAACCACAGGAGATATTTAAAGTTGCAAAATCGCGGTGTTAAACTTAGATGGTATACATCAAAGCTCTTGGATAGAGTGATACACATTTGACTTAGGGATATTATAAGGGTAGAGAGGCAGCTTGGATTGGATCGCAGGCAGGTTTATTATAGAGGTTATATTTATATAAAGAAGGTTGATGGAAATTGCTAGGGATGAAGGATCTCCATATGATATTCATGGACTAATAAAAGGTACATGATAAGTGCAGCAAGAGAAGCCTTTTAGTGGGTAATTAAAAGGGTAGCTGAGTGCACAAAGCATCCCACGTTCATACAGGGTCCGGGCAAGGGTCGCATCCCCAGGGGTGTAATTAAGAAGACATAAATTCATATATAAATGATATATTTGAAGGAGCGATCACAAGTGTGAGAATGGTTGGAGGAGATATAATGGGAGTTCTCACAACTGTAGTTATACAGGAATAAGTCTTGAGTCTGGACATGCTTACCTTTGTGTGAACAAACCAATAGTATACACAATGACGTTCCATGGTACATGCTACTTATGTATTAATTGTAGAAATTAAACGAGGTAGTCAACTAAAAAAGTGGAACTATGAAAAAGTGCTCTACAGAGTAAAGGTTTAGGATAAGTAGAAGACAAACACATCTTATCAGCGGACTAACCATCTGTTTTTCTTAACCTACATTGAACATTATGTCAATTGTCAAAGGAAAATTATGTCAAGACTGAAGAAAAGACCGAGCATCTCAACTAAAACATTACATCTGCTGAAGGTAAATTCTGATTCATTTTAAGAACAAGAGGCCAAGTGGCACAGATGCAACTATCTATCCCAGTTTGGTGCAATGCTTGATGAATTGGAAATCTGACCACAAGTTGTTTATCTAATATGTACTAAGGGTTTTCTTCTGTTATTCATGGCCTCTATGGATAGAGCCACAAGAGACATGATTGTTGTATGATTTTGGTTTCTTTTCCTATGAGCTACTAAACAAATTAAGTGTTGAAGTCGTGGATGGAGTCTGTGCATTGTTGGTTTCTTAGATTGTGGTACCAGAGTTGCTATTTGGAAAATATGAATTGTGGATACCAACATCCTGTACCTGATGTATCTGGCCTATAGATGCAGTGGTTTGGCATTTGTAAGGATTTGGCATTATTAGTTTGGTCTTCCTATTTTTTTGCTTCTGAGGAAGATATTTGACTGTTATTCCGCAGAGTACTGACTACTGGGAGAATGCTCAATGCAATTATCTCTTGCACTGTAGTCTTTTGATGCTTTTAGTATCAGAAAACATTTAAAATGTGTTGGTACATGATGGAGTACACTAATTTTCCGAGGTAGGCTTGGCAGCTCTGAGGAGCCATATGATCAAACTTCATAATTTGAGTGGTGCAGCCTGTGATTATGGTAAAATAAAGTGAATCAGATTAATAGTAGCAATAGCTGCAGATATGGTTTGTCTGCTATTTCAGTATTTACACAACATCAATCATTATTGTGATGCTGTCTTCTTCAACAATTCAAGCGAAATGTTGGAAATACGTTCCAAACCTATAAGCATTAGTATAGTAGTAAATTCCCATCAATAAATTCTTTTTTGTTCTTTCAGTGTTTTCTATATCTCTAGTGGTGCAAAAGTTGAATAGAAAGGATTCTTAATTTTATTTGACATTTCTCTTGGAAATGTGAGGGGACAGCCTTTTTTCATTAGGTCCAGGCGTCCAGAATCAGGAATCATCCTATTACCCATGCATAATTTTTATTTTTTGGTTTGAAATGAACATCCTTTTGATCGACCTCAACCCATAGAAGTTCTTAACCTAGAGACACTGTGATGCTTGTGCTTTAGAATACATTGTTTTGATTGTTGCTTTAAAATATATTTACGGGAAAGGGCCAAAACTGCCCCTAATCTATTGGACAAGGTCTAAAAATGCTCTTCGTTCATCTATTTAGCCCTAATTACCCGGTTCAAATATACCCTGAACAATTAAAAAGGTCTGAATATGCCCCTCGCACTAATGGCGGAAGCCAGGTGTGGGTATATCTAGACCTTTTTAGTTGCGTAGGGGTATATTTAGATTTTAATTGTTCAGGGGTATGCTTCAAATTGTTACATATGTTACTGAATATATACGTTTTATTTTTCAACAAAGATGCATATTTATATGTATAGCCTAGATATCTCCTTTGACGAGAAAACAGAGAGAATAAAATTAAAATTATTTATTCAAGAAAATATAACACATGAAACTAATAAAACAAAAAATTAATATTATTGAAGATTGAAAAAAAATTATTTTTGACAATTCACTCGTTGCATAAGCAAATGACTAGTACTACAAATACCCATTCGAGAGAGATAAAGTTTTTCTAATAAATAAGGAAAAGCGATAAATTTAATTAGAAGATATCAAAACTTACCAACATGTGATAACTTGGACTGTGTTTAGCTCTTTTTTTTAAACTAATCTTTTCAATTATAGTGTTCTTATTTATTAATTCATTCATTAATTTATTCTGCATTAGCTTCTAATCGTCGGAGATAGGTCAAATTAATCCTAAGAGCGTACAACTAATACATTCCACTTATTACTTTAATTTTATTGGAGACAATCTTTTAGAGAGATATGATATGCTAATATTATTTTTTCGACATATACTTCTTGATATTTCTCAACAATTGTGTCTTATGCCAAGTGAATAAAGTATCATATTTAGCCATATATGTAATAATTTGATGCATACCCTAAACAATTGAAATGGTCCAAATATATCCCTAAGCAATTAAAAAGGTCCAAATATACCCTCACATGGCTTCCGCCGTTAGTACGAGGGGCATAGTTGGACCTTTTTAATTGTTCAGAGTTATATTTGAACCAGAAGATAACGGTGAGGGTATTTAGGGCTCAATAGGTGAATGGAGCGCATTTTTAGAACTTGTCCGATAGATCAGGGGCAGTTTTGGCCCTTTTCTGATATATTTATAATGTGCTTTTGGTGGGTTGTAGACGTAGTACTTAGGTCCTACACTTCTTTGATTTGCGCTAGGTTTCTTAGACAGCCTTGTGTTGCAGATCTTGTTTCAAGTAATTTCTTTTGGTTTGCCTGTTCTCTTCTTTACCTTCCTTTTTGCTGACAGGGTGGGGAAGGGGGATTGTATTTTGAATTAATGTCGTTGACATATCTCTGCCCCTCCATAGTCTTCTATTTGGTTGCTCTTGGTACGAGTCAATACATGCTTATCTTCAGGGTCCAGAATTAATTTTTATCAGTTCCATATTCATTCAGCAGGTCAGCAACTAATGGCAAGGCAAAAACATCGACAAGCTGTGCCTGTTCCTAAAACTAAGAAAGGTAATTCGGGTACCTCACTGGTGGACCAGCTGAGAGAAGATAGCTGGATAATAGTCAAGAAGCAGAAAGTCACTATTTTGATCCCTCCCCTACCTGTACTTAAGCAGTCCGTGGTGCAAGACGCTGGAGAAAGCCTGCTACATGTACCAACAATTAAACCTACTGATACTCAAACATATCAAGTTGAGATGCATACTGAAGCAGACGTAGTTTGTAAAATGGAGGAGCCAATGTCTTTGGCACCTAAACTTGCTATACCAACAGTTGCCAAAGTAGTTCCTCAATCAATTTGTCAGTTGCCAAGACCATCGAGGCTAATTGAAAGAGAGCGTGTAGAAACCCGACCAATGCCTAGTTTCAGAACTAATAGAACTATTGGTGTTTGCTCTGCCTCAAAGATTACCAAGCGATCAATTATCGCTGCTGATAGGAGTATGATGATAAATAAAAGAATGAGAGCAATTAATCTTGAGCGCAAGCTTCAAAGTGCTGGAGGCTTGAGAAGTTGGTTGGTTTCAAGGGGCCTTGATCATTTTGTGAACATCTTTAAGAGCAAGAGCATCAACAAGTATCAGTTGGCAACTCTGACCATGGAAAAGCTCAAGGAGATGGGTTCACATGCTGTTGGTCCTCGGAGAAAGCTGATACATGCTATTGACTGCCTTTGTCATCCATTCTGTTTTGAGCATCTGTGATCTCATGAGACGCGATGACCATTGTCAGTGAGATGCTACTACATGGATTGCTTCAACCCTAAAAGTTAGTTCCAAACTGATCAGGCATGTGTAACAGAAGTCGATATTTTTTGTAAATTTTCAGATTTTTTTTTGTGCCACTTGCATGTAGAACTATAACAGAACAGAATGCTATTGAACCGCTAAACATAAAGATTAACCAAAAAAGAAAAAAGAATGCTGTTGAACCTTGGGCAAACGGGTAGAATTTTGGATAATGAAGCACCTTTGTAAGGACTCCATCTCAATGTCCAATCGCATTTGATGGCTATTTTGGGCAAATTGATGAAATATTGGATAATGAAGTACTATTTATAAGGACTTCATCTCAACATCAATTTGCATTTAATGGCTATTTTACTTGAACATTTTCATTAACTTCTCTTGACAAGGCAGGCCTGTGAATCCCGATCGGGATCGCAAGGACTATCATGAATGATAGTGATTGTTGAACCTTCTGAATGTTTCTAAATACTAGAATGCATCGAACTGTGAGGCTGCTAAAGAACATGGAATACTGGTATTCAACAATTCATTATTCACCATACACTTTAGCAACAGAAAGTTGAACATAACTGTGTTTTCTTCCATGCTCTCCCTAAATAAAATAAATCTCATGTCTGTAAAATTTGGTGAAGATCTGACGTTGGTTATGAAACTCAGGTGTACCACTAGAATGTTATTTTGTGCCTTGCCTCGCCGATGCATGCCAACAATAGCCCCAATACGCGACGCGCAGCCATGTGTTGTTGCCAATGCCGACATTGCAAAGCCAAAACAAGCCCCGCCAGGCACGAACAGGGGGTTGGAGTGTAGAAGCGAAGGAGGCGCCACAAGTTAAAGGCACGGACACATCCCATAACAACCGCACGACATTCGACATGTACTGAGGCTATTGGGGGCAGCCCTACTAATAAGTATTCGTCTTTTAAGACAGGAGCTCCTAGGCAACTGAGCTATTATGCAACACTACTGATAATATCACATGTTGCATATGCATGGGGGCTCGACATATTTGGGGACTAAAGTGTAACTACAATTAGAGACCCAACATTTTTATAATCGATCTTTTTAGTAATGCTTTTTCAATTGATAACATAACTAACCGATTTAATCATTTTTGAGACCTTGTTGATCTTATGTAAGATTTTATCTATTTTAGTTTTAAAAAACTTCTTTTGATTGAGGCAACTGTTAGACATTTGAAAAAGAATCAAGTCTTTTTATGTAAATAAGTATATCAATTAATTTATTACTTGCTACTTGTACTATTTTTCTTAATATTTTTAATTCAAAATATAAGTCTAAACCTGTCACGACCCAAAATCCACCTAGTCGTGATGACACCCAACCTAGTGCTAGGTAAGCCTAACATAGAAATAGATAACTCAAGTGAAAGATCAAAACAACAAGAATGACAATAACTGAATTCTATACAACTTTTCAAGGATTGGTAGTACAAGTCATGAGCCACTATAATTTAGATTTACAAATTGGTATGAAGAATAAATACAATATCTGTTTGAAGTTAGAATTTAAAAATTCTAAACTACAATGAACAAAAAGTAGCTTGAATCTGGAATGCGGTTACGTCTTCAATGCTAGGCTTTATCTTCCACAGTTACACAGCTCCAAGATCGGCACACAAGGTGCAGAAGTGTAGTATGAGTACAACCGACCCTATGTACTCAGTAAGTGACTAACCTCGGTGAAGTAGTGACGATGTTTTAAGTTAAAAGATACTCACTCAATATTTTACCTGTGCAGATGATAAGCAGAGAGAGTAATACGAGAAAGAGACACGAAATAATCACGTATAGATGAAACAAGAATACAAATGACAGAGGGCCTCAAAATATCATCACTTCTCAGTTTCACAACACAATACGATAACATAAATCAATAGACAAGAATACCCATAATAAATCTTCTCCGTTATGACGTGCAACCTGATCCCATATATAATTTCTTCTCCATTGCAGCATACAACTCGCCACATATACTATCAATACCGTTGCAGCGTGCAACCCTATTCCATATCTCATATCAATATTGTTTCGGCATGCAACCCAATCCCGTATATAATAAATTCATACATAACTATTTTACAACAACCAAACATGGGAAATTTACAACGTAATGCCAAGAAAACTAACACGCAGAATTCACTAGGAAATACAAACTCAACAAAGTAAGATAAGCAACACATCATCCCTGAGCTAGTCTCCGACATATAAAGACAAGGCTTCCACAAAGCACAAATACACAATCAATCCAAAAGTCACCCAATCCGGCTAATGCAAAGAAGTGTAGAACATGAAATGGGGAAAGATGTACGTCAAGTAAAAATACGCATCAAGTAGAGGTATGTAATAAGTGAAATCATGTAACAATTGGAGGCATGTGGCAAGTAAGGGCATATAGCAAGTGAATGTAGGTAATAAGTTAAGGCAAGTAACAAGTCAAGACATCTAATAAGTAAATCACGTAACAAGTAGAGGTATGTGGCATGTTTTGGCTAATAACAAGTAAATACATGAATTAGAAAGGACATGTAGCAAAAGTAAGTCAAGTACAAGCATAGGAGTAACTGTAATAACAAGTAAATACATGAATTAGAAAGGACATATAGCAAAAGTAAGTCAAGTACAAGCATAGGAGTAACAGTAACAAGCAAGGTAGAAACATAGATATAACAGTAACAAGCCAAATAGGAACACACAGAGGTAACAACATAATGAATACAAACGGAAAAGTAACATACAAAACAAGAAAACATTAATAGAATCCAAAGTAGATGGCATGTAAGTGTTTAACGAACGAGTAACCATAACAAGATTCCAACTCCCATCCCTCTCTCATGGTAACAACCAATCTGCCAATCTTGTTTCACAGTGCACGACAATACTCATCATGCCAACATCAATCAACCACACGAAAATACCCATCGTGCCAAACATATCCTTAAGGCCCCAATCATCATCTCCTATTACGGATAAAGAAGCTCAAGTAACATGACAATAACATGTATAAATGGGTATTCATGATGCTACGGTCATTCAAGTATGTAAACAATCTCGAAAAATAACATATTTAAATACTTTTAAGATGTCATATATTCTAGCATGATTTCTAACACGGATAATTGAGTTTATTAGTCATAGAATTAAATAGAGCATAAGTCAAGGGATCACCAAGTTCAACGAAGCACAAAGAAGAATATACACATGGCTATACACTCGTCACCTCGTATATGCAACACCATCGCATGTAGCAAACAATATCATTTAGTAGAAAAAATTTTCGCAATAAAGTTAGGCAAGACACTTACCTTAAATAAGCTAAATCAAGACTCTAAGAAGCCATTCCCCGGCAAATCAACCTCCGGACGGCTCGAATCTAGCTAAAATAACTTAATATCATAAATAAAATTCATAGGAAATGATTCCGAATAAAAAAGCTTCGATCTTTAGCTAAAATCAAAAAGTCAACCCGGGGCCCGAACCCCGAAACCCATCAAAACTTATAAATTTCGAACACCCATTCCAATACGAGTCCAAATATATGTGTTTCATCCAAATCCGACCTCAAATCGACCCTCAAATCATCAATTTATGTTTTAGAAAAGTTTTTACTAAAACCCTTAATTTCTTCAATTTGATTCATCAAACAATCGCTAAATTCCATGTTGGAATCATGAAATATAAACAAATCAGAGTGAAAAATACTTACCCCAATCCAAATTATGAAAATTTTCTCCAAAATCGCCCAAATCCAAGCTCCAAAACCTTGTGAGAAAAAGTGACTAATTTCCGGAACAAGTAAAAACATCCAACAGCAATTCCAGCTCGACTTAGATCTTAGATGACCCCCGAAACTCACATTTGATAAGCCCAACATAATTCTAACGAGATTACACCCAAGATAGCCTTTTGAATCATCGAATTTGGCCTTAAAATGAGGGAGATATGGTGTTTTGAAGTTTTAAAGTTGGAAAATTTCAGAGACATAATCGGTATTTTCTGAATTGTTTACACCAGAAAAATCAGCAACGGCAAAACTTCGTTTTAGCACCCAAACTCATTCAGAACCTCCCGAACACAATATATATATGTATTTCAATCATAAAATACGCTAAAAACTTGCCCGCATACTCAAAATATCGAAAAAGATTATCTTGACTCGATATTGACCGTGGTCAAGCTCCAAATCCTTAACTTAACTAATCTCTCGACCAATGATCCAAGACACACCTGAATCCCTCGGGACCCCATACAATCATACCAACAAGTATAAATACATTATATAAACTTATCTAAAGGCTCAAAACACCCACGTGAACATCACAACAAAGAATCAAGGCTCAAACCGAATAGAATTTCTCTTAAGTTGTTAAATCTTCATTCCTTCAAAAGAGTATCCGAATCACACTTACACACTTCACATTATTTCCAAACTTTACACACAAGTTCAATTCAACTATATAGACCTATCCAAAGTCTTGGAACACCAATTGGAATCCAATAACATCACAATCAACTCTTGGTCAAACTTATGAACTCTTAAGTTTTTTAAATTGCCAACTTTCGATAAATAGTGTCGAATCCTTTTAGGAACCTCCAAAACCGAATTTGAACATACGTACAAGTCCAAAATCATCAAACGAACCTATCGGAACCATAAAAACTCGATTCCGAGTCCATTTACCTAAAAGTCAAACTTTGGTTAACTCTTCCAACTTAAAGCTTCCAAATCAAAAATCACCCTTCCAAATCAATCTCGAACGACTCGAAAACTAAAACTGACCTTACATAAAGTCATAATACATCATATGAAGCTACTCAAAGTCTCAAACCACTGAACGAAATGCTAAAACTCAAAATAACCGATCGGGTCGTTACAAAAACCATCAATATTAGAGTGAGTATTATGCTTTAAGGATCATCAAAGGTTAACGTAGTTTTTTTTTAATTCTCATCATTTAGCAATCTCATTCTTTTAAAATAATACTTATAGGTTCTAGTGGTTAGAATGTAAAAAATACAAAATAAAAATTATATAAGTTTAAGAAAATCATAAAGATATGTTTACTTTATTCGGGAGGACATTTCCATCCCTCAACAATCACATCAACTTCACAATGATAAAAGTTTACTATAAAATGCTTAAACCTTTTTAAGGAAAAATTAACACATAACCTATTCCTTTTAAAATTGGGACCCCTTGAAATTGGGGGCCTAAGGTATATGGCCCTGCGCATATGAGGTGTTTCAAGGTGAAGCCCAATACTTTAATGCAAGGGCGGATTTATTTTTTAATTTATGGTGCATGTGAACCCATGATTTTTCCGCCAAACTAGGTTATTTTATATACATATTTTCTAAAATTGATCTAATATTATCTACTGGCCTCCATGCTCTCAAAATTAATTGGTTGAAGATTTAGTTATTTAACTAGACGAACATGGATCACTTCCTACTTTATACTTTTCTTTTTCCTTTCTTTAGTGGTGCACTATGTTCTAGAACTCTTGGATCCGCATCTACTATAATGCAAGTGAATTCAGGAACATTGAAAAGCTCTGCTACTTTATAAGGATTAACCAGGTCGAAGCTAATTTTTGGTAAGGGGAGAAGAAGGGAAGAAATCTTATGCTTTCAAGCATTTCAAGAAAAAGAATATACTAATCGTACTCCCGCCTCTTTTTCCCTCTTTTTTTTGAGTAAACTATATTAAAATTTGACCATGATTCTTTGAACAAGATTTTGCACATACTAAGAAGAACTTATTTTCGTAGTGTTATTTTTCTTGAAATTCATAAATATCTGTGTTATGTGAAACTGAATATCTAATTCAAGTTAATATTTTACCACATATATTTCGTCAAAATTTGACATGAATGGCCAAAAATGCTCTGATTGGGTGACTATATGTTATTAGGAGCATGCTTAATAAAAATAAAACCAAAGATCAAAGTATTTTGAGCATCATCATGGTTATATAGGTAGAAATGATCATGAAATTATTCTACTGCGTTTTGACTCTGTAGTAGGGCAGAATGAAGTCATACGCGGGGGGAGGGAGGGGGGGGGGGGTATATATCACTTTGAGAACAAGAGATTCATAGTCAAATCTTGCTCTCCTAACATGGAATTCACGAGCGAGGAACTGTATATTGTGCTTATTTGGATCAAACTTCCACGTCTTGACTTCAAATATTGAAGTCCCAAAGAGCTAAGTAAAATTGGTAGTTTGTGAAAAAATCACTAATAGTTGATCACAATACAGAGAAGAAAATGGAGCTTAATTTTGAAAGAATGCTGGTAGAGGTTGAGGTAGATGCTAAGCTATCTGATATAGTTTTGTTCATGAATGAAAAGGGAGCACTAATAGAGCATAAGGTACATGTAACGATCTGATCGGTCGTTTTGAATATTTGCATTCAGTTTGGTAATTTGATGTCATGAGTAGTTTCATATGGTGTATTATGACTTGCGTGTATCATCGATTTTGATTTTCGAGTGGTTCAGGATTGATTTGAAGGAATGATTTTCAATTTGGAAACTTTAAGTTGGAAGAGTTGACCAAGTTTGACTTTTGTGTATTTGACCTCGAATACGAGTTTTGATGGATCTGTTAGGACCGGATGGTGATTTTAGACTAGAGCGTATGCCCAGATTTGCATTTGAATGTTTCTAGAAGGTTTTGGCACTATTTGGAGAAAGTTGGCAATTTGAAGGTTTGGATAGTTTATAGGTTTGATCGGAGTTGACTTTGATGTTACCGGATTTAGACTGTTGTTCCGGTAGTTGAAATAGATTTGTTATGTCATTTGAAAATTTTGTGCAAAATTTGAGGTGATTCCGAGTTGTTTAGACGTGTTCATGTAAGTTTGAAATTTGAAATAGTTCATTAAGCTTGAATTGACGTGTGATTCTTGGTTTTGATATTATTTTGTGGGATTTGAGGCCTCAAGTAGGTTTGTGTTTTGTGTTGGGACTTGTTGGTATATTCGGACGGGGTTTCGAGGGGCTCGGGTGAGTTTTCGGGTGGTTTCAGACCATTTTCACTCATGTTTGCACTGCTGGTTTCTTGATTTTCTGGTGCTGACCGTGTTCTTCACGATCGCGAGAAGAGAACCACGATCGGGTAGTATTCTAGGAGCTGATGGTGGTTTATTCATCACATTCGCGACAGGTGGAGCGCGCTCGCGGAGGTTTTAGATAGTTGTTCTTTGCGTTCGCGCCAATGATACCACATTCGCATTGGGGAGCTGGGAGATGGTGGAGTTGCCTTCGCGGTCGCGTGGTCTATGCCACGTTCGCGAAGGGTTGGCATCATTGTACATTGTGTTCGCGAGGTATTTTCCGCGAACGCGAAGTGTATTTCTGTAGGCAGTGGAGATTGTACTTCGCGATCGGGATGCTGGTCTCTCGATCGCGAAGTGTATACCTGGAGCAGTGGTATAAGTACTCTATTTCGGGGGTTTTGGTTATTTTATCATATTTTGAGTTTGAGAGCTCGGATTTGGGAGATCTTGGAGGAAATTTTCATGATTTGAGTTGGGGTAAGTATTTTGACTCGGATTTGATTATTTTACATGATTCCATCTTTGATTTCGACATTTGACTAATGATTTTAAAAAGATAAATTGACCCATTTTTCTCAAAACGTTTCTAAATTGGATTTTGAACATCGATTAGGAATTGTATTTGAGTGGAACTAGTATGGTTGGACTTGTATTCGAATGAGTTATCAGAATTTATGAGTTTTGTTGGGTTCCGAGTTAAATTTTTGGTTGACTTTGAGTATTAAAGGTTCGACCTTTATTATTTGGGATTTCTTTTTCTATGACATTATTTGATATTTTTGAGTTGCTTTTGGCTAGTTTTGAGCCGTTCGAAAGTTGATTCGTGCGGGATAACATTTCTACTATATTGATTTGTCTTGCTTGAGGTAAGTATCTTACCTTAACTTGGTTGAGGCACTAGTTTCCTGAGTTATTTGTGATAGCTACGTGCTATAGGTGGCACACATGTATGGGGTTGAGCCCATGTGCGTGCACTGGGGTATTTTTCATGCTCGGGATAATGTTTAGGCTATGATAAGTCTTGGATTGATTGCTAAGCTTCATGCTTTGATGATTCTTATATTTGTACCCAGCTGTGAGCCATTTGAGCCATGTTTGAGGTTACATAGAGGTTAATCTCCTGATTGAACCTGATAATTGCTACTTTTGTGATGTATTTTCCTGATTTGAGCTATGATAGCATACTTTGCACATGCATACACCTTAGCATGTCACATATACTAGTCCATGAGTATGAAATTTGATGTTCTTTGATTATGTATATGTATTCTTGTATATCTGCTTTCTCTGTGATATGGATTGTGATATTGAGTCTGTGACTATGCCAGGCGAATTGTGATATTGAGCTTGTGATCACGTCGGATGGATTGTGATATTGAGCATGTGACCACGCCGGGCAGATTATGATATTGAGCATGTGACCACGTTGGGCAGAATGTGATATTGAGTCTGTGACCACGTCGGGCGGATTGTGATTATTAGCACGTGACCACGCCATGCAGATTCAAGATATTGATATTGAGCCTGTGACCACACTGGGCAGATTATGATTATTTACACGTGACTACACCGTGCAACGTGTGGATATGGATCCATCCCCTAAGATCACCCTCTCATATGTCATCTTGATAGTGTACACGCGGATTGTGAGAAACCGATGGGTTTCTGGTTGATGTGGGCTTTGGGAAGGCTGATCAATGGTTTGGTTTGGTTATTGAGATTCTGATGTGGGCCTTAGAGCAGTATTGTGATTTCTATTTGGGTCGGGTTGTGCGCCGCAGTGGATTGATATTGGTTATTGCATTTCATCTTTACTTACAATTTCCTTTATTGCTTACCTGATTTATTTGTATATCTTCTTTATATGCTTGATTGTTACTAAGCAGAGTACGTTAAGTTATTGTGTGCACCAATGTGGTTTTATTTGTGATTCATGACTTGATCATATTATTGTTCTGTACTTATTGAAATTATGAATTGTATAGGTGGTTAGCGAGTATCATTTATAATCCTTGATTCTATTACCTCGCCGAGGTTAGTTATGATACTTGATGAGTATATGGGGTCGGTTGTGCTCATACTACACTTTTGCACCTTGCGTGCAGATCACAGAGCTGAGATGCTGTGGATAACGGGAGCTGGCACTGAAGATGTACCTATTTTTCGGATGTAGCTACCACTTGTTCTTGGTAATTTTAGACTTGTAATCTATTTATGTATATTCCAAACAGATGTTGTAATTTTTGTTTACTAGTTTTATAAATCTAAGTCTTAGTAGATCATGACTTGTACTACCAATCCTTGGGTTGTTGTATAGGAATTCAGTTATTTTACTCATTGATTCTTATTGTTCTTATTGTTCTTATTTGAGTTGTGTTGACTGTTATTTGGCTTACCTAACAGGCGGGGTTAGATGCCATCACAGTCAAGTTAGATTTGGAGTCGTGACAGTACAATATGATTGAATGCCTACTTTATGAAAATTTTGTCAAAGGTATGGTCTCTGAGGAAGACTGTAGGAAGAAGAAACCCCAAAAACCCGAATGACCAAAAAAGCAAGATACTCAGCCTGAGGCAACACAGAAAAGAAAACAGGAAGGTACAAGTAAACCAACTAATAGTCACGGGAAACTACAAATCATTGATGTACAGAAGGATTGAGTTAGGGACGACTCCTTAGAATCCAGAAGAATACTAATGTGGACTCCAGCAAGCAAGGGAGATTACAAGATACAGTTACACAAGATGGGAAGTCAAGTACACTGAGTACAGGATGGGTCACTCCATTAAACGTTAGCATGCAACCAAACAAACAGAAACAGCAAGTGATAGCTCAAAATTATTTTCAAGTGTTGGACAAAGCAGGGACAAGTATGCATCGTCCTATCCAGAAAAGTATAGAATCTGGCCTGTCCTCCCCTTCTAGGGAGACCCCTACCCGTCTGACCTTCACCCCTAGCTGGCTATGTAGGTGGAGTGGCAACTGGAGCATCATCAAACAAGTTCAGTCGGGAATAAGGGAGGACACCCTATGCCTCTCTCGATAAATAGTTAGTCTCATTAGCTGGAATGTTAGGGGCCATAATGGCCCTAATAAGCAAAAGAGGTTAAGCTCCTTTGAACTTCAGAATGTTGATTTGGTAGGACTGTTGGAAACTAAGATTAAAGTAAATAAGATAGAATCTATAGCTTAAGCTATGTTTGGGGATTGGCAGTATACCACAAATTTGGAGCATCACTAGACCTGGCAAAATGGTTAAAAATAATAATTATCCACCCAATCCAACCTATTAAAAATGGGTTGGATAACTGACTTTTTAAAACCGGGTCGAATATGGATAATTATTCATATTATCCACTAGAAAAATGAGTAACCAAATGGGTAACCAATGGGTAAAATATGGATAATACAATTTTAAAGCTTTTCTGACCCATTAGAATTCACTCACCAGTCGCTACTCGCTACTGTCGACTATTTTCACCACTTCAACACAAAAGCCCCAAATTCCCAATTCCTCAAATCTCTCCCCTTCTTCCCAAAGCATCGCCGACGACTTCTCCGGTGAGTTCCAACTTCCGACAATTCTCTCCTCTCTCTGACTTCTTCGCTTTCTTCTTCTGACATTGACCTATCTAGGAGGAGTAAGCTTCAAGTTCCTTTCACAAGATTTTGGCTAGTCGGAACTTGGAAGCATTTTGAAATCCCAGTGGGCAAACCAAGAGTGGAATCTTAAAACAAGAGTGGAAGTGTTACTTGAAGGAAGACAACCTTTAACGGATTCACAGGTTCGTTCTTCTTCCTCGAGCATTATAATTGCTCAAATTAAAGTTTGTTGAAAATTTAGGGAATAGTTTAGTTTTCACCTGAAAATAGTGTAAATGTTAATGTTGATGACTAACTTTGAGAAAATTGATTTGCTTGCTATGGTTTTGTGAAAACAAAACACCTACCAGGAGTATTTGAAGCTTAAAACAAGAGTGGAAGTGTTACAACAATCTCAAAGGTGAGAAAAACACTGAGTAGACCAAGATTAGATGTAATTTTTAACTCCAGAGCACTGCATTCTCTATTACTTATTAATAAATTAATTTATATCGAGCCTAATTCATATTGTTTACTTCATTTTTTGATAGAGATGTCGATAGAAGGTATTGCTGATTCTTGTGAACAGAGCTCTTCAACAATGCTAAAACGATCAAAAATATAAGTTTTTACTGTTTGGGATTCTTTTGTTAAGGTAACAGAGCCTAGTATTTCTAGTGATGGAAAGTTTAAAGTCCAATGTACGCTTTGTAAAAAAGACTTCATATACGATCCTAAATTTGGAATATCAAATTGAAGCGCCATTTGTTGATAAAACATCCGTTGAATAATACAAAAGAGGGTCAAAGTGAACTGATAGATCAGAAAGTTTATCGAGAGAAAATATCATTAGCCATAGTCAGGCATAACTATGCTTTCAGTTTTGTAGAACAAAAATGCATCAGGAACCTTCATTCGTATTTAACTCCAGTAGCGAAGCACATATCAAGAAACACGGTCAAGTCAGATATCTTGAATATGTATGCAAGCGAAAAAGAACTTTTAAAAAATGAGCTTGCCATTATTCCTAGTAGAGTGTATTTGACATCAGATATGTGGACTTTATTAGCATCTAATGGCTATATATGTTCGCTCATTATGTGGATTTGAATTGGGTGCTTCAGAAGAGGGTGTTAATTTTTCGTCATGTTCCTCCTCCACATTCGGGTGCGATTTTAGGTCCCTTATTGATTAACTTTCTTAAAGAATGGGGAATCGAAAAGAAAATCTTTACCCTTATTTTAGATAATGCTACTTGCAACAACGGTGTAGTGAATAGTTTAAAGAATCATTTTTCTTTGATGCGTTCACTAATTTGTGACGAAAATTTTTTCCATGTTCGTTGTGGGAATCACATTTTGAACTTAATTATTAAGACGGGCTTAGAGAAGGCTGATGCAGCTATTGCGAAAATTAGAGAAGGTGTTATTATGACATTTATATATGCATTTAACCTTAGGGAAGAAAGAAGGGAGTTGTAATATTTGGAGGCTCAAAGTATGAGATGTAATAGTCCTTTGGGTGATATTGGGTGATTTTAACTATGCTCTTCATTTAGAGGACAAGGTAGTAGGCAACCTAGTTACTCATCCTGAGGTGATATAGTTCTATAACTGAGTAGAGTCTTCTAGGCTTATAGAGCTACCAAAATATGGGAGATGTAACTAGAATGATAAGTAAGGATTTCATAGAGTATTTTAAAAAATAGATTGACTTTTGTAAACAGGGAATGGCTAGACCAAATGACTCCTTATGTAGCTACTTTCCTACCAGAAGAGATCGGTGATCACTCCCCATTGAAAATTTCTATGTTGCATGCTCCTCCAAAAGTAAGAAGAGGTCTCAAGTACTGTAATGCCTTGCAAAGCACCCCTAATTCCTGGATAGGGTGAACATTGTTTGGGAACTCAAATTTTAGGATGTCGGATGCTACAAGTGGTAAAGAAGCTGAAATTACTAATAAAGAGCTTGAAGAAACTAAATGGTCAACATTTCAGAAATATTGTCATAGAAGCTGATGAAGACAGAGAGGCTTTGCTCATGCATAGAGATTCCTACAAGGCAATCCTTTGGATCCAGTACATCACACAAGATGAGAAGGTAAAATATCAGAAGTTTAAACAATCTTCATACTTAGCAGAAATGTTCCTGCGACAGAGGAGTAATGCAACATGAATCAGACTTGGGGATGATAACACCACATACTTGTTTTCAATAATCAAATGTAGAAAACTGAAGTAGGCTATTACTCAGTTACATGATAAACATAATGTTTTGCTGAATGCCTCTGCAACTATAAGCAAATATATTTGTGGAGTACTATATAGACTTGCTGGGTAATAAAGGTGTTGGGATATATACTATTAACCATGGATTTGGTTTGGATATAATATTTATTATGGAATAATTATTTATTCAATTTTAATAAAGCTTTAAATAGATCATATATTCGTCTGCATCCTTTGCTTATATAGTAGATGATTTAGTATATAAAGTTTAGCTTATACACGGAAGATTAAATCATCGGTTCTTATAAGTATAAAGTTTGAGTTCACAATCTAATGATGGAAGTGGACAAACCATCATGGATGATTGTAGTACAAGATTAAATATAATTTATCTTGATTATAGAAAAGGTTTAATTCCAACTTCTTGTGCTAGTACATTTTGTATGTATTGAACGGACCAAGTAGAGATGAGTATTTTATACTGACTTAATAAAATAAATTCTCTAGCGTTTAAATGTACTTATACTCTTAATCTTGATATAATTATTATTAGTTGTGTATATTATTATTGTTTTGATTTATTAAAAGGCAAGATCCTTTCGTGGGTCAATATGCCTGATAAATTGGATAATAATAATGTACATTGGCGAGGTAATAGTTAGTTGATGAAATCCATATCTCGGTTTAGAGATTGATAATACACCTTTATGAAAGCTTATAAGTTTTTATGTGTAAACCCAACCGGTGAATTTTGTATCCGACACATGAAATAAGTTAAGCGAAAGTCTAAAAGAAATAATCAATAAATTTAATTGTCAGTAATTTAATTTAATTTAATTGATTAGTATCTGAATCTTAACATGGGGAGTTATATAAGATTTAATGGATGAATTTTAAAATTGAATAAGAAGTGGAATTACGAATTTTTAGTGAAATAATTCGCAACTAATTATGGTGGATATTCATTTCAAAAATTAAAAATTAATTTCATAATTGGTGTCACGACCCAAAATCCTATCACAGGTGTCATGATGGCACCTAGTCTCTAAGACTAGGTAAGCTGATTACTTACAACGATTAAGCCAGTTTTAACAATGATGATTCAAAACAGAGTTTAATATAAATATCGAGACAAAAGCAAAATAAGCCTACGCGACAATAATCATAGCAACCTCCTAAGACTAGGTAATACAGAGTCACGAACTCTAGCCGAATACATGGAAAAATCTCAAGGATCGAAATACAATACTGTTTAAATATCAAGCTGACAGTACAATGAAAGGAAAGGACTCCAAGGGACTGCGACGGCCAAGCAGCTCTACCTTGAATCCTCGCGACCAATAAGCTAACTCTGCCCGAGTCCGATATTTCCAATACCTGGATCTACACAAAAATGTACAGAAGTATAGTATGAGTACACCACGATCGGCACCCAGTAAGTATCAAGACTAACCTCAGTGGAGTAGTGATAAGGTACAAGTCAAGACACCTACTAGTAAAAATAACCTGTGAAGTATAGAAGTATAAAGCTAATAATGAAAGTGGAAATCAGTAAATGACAACAATAATCAACATGTGATATAAACAGTAAAGTAGTAAGAACACCGTGAAGGTGCCATCGAAACCAAATAAGGAAGACAAATAACAACCAATCAATCAAGCCGTTCTAACACAGGTTTCGCAACGAAATTACTCGCAGATACCCCATCTCATAATCACAAGTCACGAGTCTCAACCTACAAATCATAAGCTCACGGCACCTTGTGCCGACATTTCTAGTCACGACCGCACGGACAACTCACGTGCCATTATCTCAATCCGCCCGACATGATCATAGGCTCACAATCACAATCCGCCCGGTGTGGTCACATGCTCAATATCAATATGAAGGCAGATAATACAAGAACACATAGGCATGATCAATAAATGTCAAGTTTCATACCCCTGAACTAGTATAAGTAGCATGCTACGGTGTATGCTTGTGCCAGTGTACTATTACAACCCAAGTCAACAAGTAATATCAATGACATCGAGTAGCTCATCGAAGCAACACAACAAGTCACGTAAGGTAAATGACATACACAAGGAAAAACACACCATCACACGTATATCACCAACAAAATGTCCCCAGGCCATCACACATCATCCCTGACATTACCACCCTTATCTTCCCGATAGCCACCCGTATCACTCCGCCCTGATATCAATATCATTAGCCACCTGTATCACTTTGATAGCCACCCGTATCACTCCATATAATAACCACCCTTATCGCTCCGCCCGGACAATAACACAATAGCCACCTGTATCACTCCGCACAATCAACAACAGTGAGATGCCACCCTTATGCCCCGCACAACAACAATAGTGAAATGCCACCCTTATACTCCGAATAAGAACAACCAATTCACACAACAATTCACATGTGCTAACATCATAACAACACGACATATCAACTCATACCAAAAGTGCCCATAGGTCACAACCTTTCCAAAAAACCAACAATATCAATATTTCTACAACAAATAGCCCACAACTCAAACACAATATGTATAGAATCTCAATAACAACAAGATGGACGGGAAAGTAACTCAACAAGGAACAACACCCCCTTTAAACACAACTTCAATTAAAATAGATTAATGCCTTTCAATAACTTCAACTTCAATTAATTTCTTAAAGATAAACTCGATAATGAAGGTATTTCCATGAAATGGCAAACTTCGGATTCTAGTGTATGAAATAGGCTAAAAATGAGGGAGATGACACGAACTAGCAACTACGTCTAAATGCATGAGAACAACCCGACAACAAAAGGATATCATGTAACAACAATTTCAATAAAGAGTAACTCAATAATAAAAGAAGTTACATAATGATAAAGAGGTAACAACTTCAAATAAAGCATATATGAGTAAAATTGACAAGTAAAGGATGTGACATGTAATGACAATTTCAAATAAAGCTTGTGATAGTAAACATGACAAATAAGAGATTTAATATGTGCTAAAATTTCCAAATAAATACATGAAAGAAGCTTAAGAGTCTAAACCGGTCAATTTTTACATATAAGCCCGAGAACGCACTCGTCACCTCGCGTACACGGTTTCACATAACACAAATAACACAAACAACTCAAATCCTAAGGGGTAGTTCCCCCATACAAAGTTAGGCAAGATACCTACCTCACAGAAGCCAAATCAATACTCTAAAATTACCTTCTCGTGTGAAACAAACCTTCGGACGACTCAAATCTATCCAAAATAACTCAATATCATAAATAAGAACCATAGGAAATAATTTTGGATAATAAAGCTTCGATATTTAATGAAAGCTAAAAAGTCAATCCAAAATGTCAACCCCGGAATACACCTCGAAACCCGACCAAACTTAAAAAATTCGAATACCCATTCAATAACGAGTCCAACCATACTAAAATTATTCAATTCCGAACTCAAATCGCCTTTCAAATCCTCAAAATATAGCTTATGAAGTTTTCACAAATTTTCCTAATTTTTCCAACTCAAACACCAATTTAATGATAAAAACAAAGATGAAATCACGAAATATAATCAAATCCGGGTAAAGAGCACTTACCCCAATCCAAAGCATGAAAATCCCCTCCAAAATCTCCCAAACCCGAGGTCTACAACTCAAGATATGATAAAAATGTGCAAATCCTCGATATAAAAACATTCTGCCAAAAATTCCGCTTTTGCGGTCCAATGGTCGCTTCTGCGACAGATGGCTCGCACTTGCGAGAACCCAGCCAAAGTCGCCGACCGCATCTGCGGTCCCAATAGCGCTTCTGCGTCACCTCATCCGCAGGTGCGGTTCTGCTTCTGCGGCAACACGACCGCATATGCTGTCCCAGTCCTTCCATCAAAAATCCGCACCTACGTTTGCTTGGCCTCTTCTGCGGCACCACATCTGCGGTCCTTTATCCGCAGGTTCGATTGCATCAGTAACCAGGCTCTTCAGCAATGCAACAAGGTTCCAAAATGATCTGCAACTCGTCCGAAACACACCGGTCCCCCCAGGACCCCGTCCGAACATACCAACAAGTTCCATAACATAATGCGGACCTGCTCAAGGCTTCAAATCATATCAAACAACATCAAAACTATGAATCGCACCTCGAATCGAACTTAATGAACTCATGAACTTTCCACTTCCACAACTCACGCTGAATCATATCAAATCAACCCGAAATAACCTCAAATTTTGCATGCAAGTCTCAAATGACAAAACGGAGCTATACCAACCCTCAGAATCTAAATTCGAACCCGATATCAACAAGGTCAACTACCGGTCAAACCTCTCAACCTTCCAAACCTTCAACTTTCCAACTTTCGCCAAAATGTATCAAATCAACCTACGGACTCCTAAATCCAAATCCGGACACACGCCTAAGTCCAAAATCACCATACGAAGCTATTGGAATCATCAAAATACCATTCTATAATCGTCTACATAAAAGTCAAACTCCAGTCAACTCTTTTCACTTAAGCTTCTAAAACAAGAATTGTTCTTCCAAATCAACCCCGCATCATCCGAAAATCAAACTCGACCACACACGCAAGTCATAATACATAATATAAAGCTACTTGAGACCTTAAGCCACAGAAAGGGATGCTAATTCTCAAAACGACCGGTCGGGTCGTTATATTCTCCCCCTCTTAAACAAATATTCATCCGCGAACGTGCCAAGAACTATTCTGAAGTCATCAAATCACTGAATGTACTCATCATACATATACTCGTGGGTGATCCCACATCACCCCAATCCACATAAGCTCAACAACACCCTCACAACTGAAGATTATTCCTGCCACCCACACCGATAAGCCTTAGAATCATATTTTTTGCCATCTGATCATTTCCCAAAGACCCGATTCCCATATAAACACAGTGTATCTGTCACCACCCAAACCGTAGGGCCTCGACGGGCACCTATTGCCTTACTCAACCGAGTACCAATATAACATATCTTTCTTATCATACCATCATGGGTAAGTGGGCCAGAAGGGCCGTCATGAGATAACCAGAATAAAACATAAGGGAATACTCGACATAGGACGACCCAACATGATATACAAACTTATACATCTGACATACGGGCCCTTAAGATTGAAATAATTATTTGTACACTCAAAACATAGGCCAATAAGCCCATACAATCATCTATATATATGATATCTGTCTACAAGCCTCTAAGAGTACATAAACGGCATAAAGGTCGGGACAAGACTCCACTATACCAATAAATATATGTCTAAATCATATTGACCAAATAGGCAACTCCGGAGCAAGTGAAGTGCACCAACACCTTCCGCTGAGTTGATAACCTTCTAGGAGGACTACCAACCTATCTATCGGGACCTGCGGGAATAAAACGCAGTGTCCCCAAGCAAAAGGGACGTCAGTACAGATAAAATACAGAGTATATAAGGCATGAAAAGCAGTATATAAAAGATATGATTGAAACATAGAGTAAAGGACTCAACTTGTAAGTCTGAATAGCTCAGTGATTCATGAAACCTTTATACTCTCATGTATATGCGTATAAATTTCATATCATACATAGGTATATGCATACATAACATCCTCAAGCCTCTGAGGGCATCCTATCATATCATATCTGCCTTAGTGGGTCAAAATTATCAGCGTATACCAACTGATCAGGTGGTGGTGCATATATAACGTCGTAACCTTTTCCCATAGCCCATATACATATAATATATGCGTATATAATGCCATCTAGTCATGGGTCGATATACATGTATAAATGAATGCAATGCATAAGAATTACGTCAATAAGATCTCTCGAGATGTCATAAGATCAATATGCCTTCGGTTAATATCATGAAATAAACTTTATCAACTTACATATTTTCTGAGACCCATGAACAGACGATATAATAATAGGACACATGGGGAATCAAGAACATAGGCACCCCTAGTACTTCTATGAATAGAGTCATTTGTGAAAGTTGCGTGTTTGCTCGTTTTGTTTGTATCATATGGATCATGACAAAAGGAAAGAAGGGATAGCCTTAACATACCTTAACCCTGTTGAGTCCTTAATACCTTCAAAGAAACTCTTCAAACAACTCAACTCAATCTACCATGGCATAAGGAGATTCAAAACCAGTGCTGAGTAATGGCTAAGTCTGTAACTTAAGCTAGTAGCTCATTTATGTATATTTGGGCAGCATCTCCCCTGTAACAAGGGCCTCCTCCAATACCATATACTAACAACAACAACTAGAGAAATTCAATAAGAACAACATCAACAATAGGGTACAAAATATTTCATTAACAAGTCATCAACATATCACGACAAGTGGCAAGCTCGGATCGAATCCCTTTAGCACCCTTCAACCCCCTAATCATACATTAGTTAACTTAACAACATGTACAGTATGATACCGAGTACAATCGGAGGACTTCCAACCTCCTATTAATCACCTAATCCACACTCAAACAACCCAACAATGCAACAATAACAACAAGTACAACTTTCCATTATTATGTTGTCTTTTATCTTCTTATTCACAATACCAACAACAAGATCGATATGTAGACAATATATTCATTAAAATAACAGCATGAACAAGTCATTTTCCAAGGTTTCCGACCATTTAAATTTTATGGAAACAACCTTTCCAAAACAGTCCATTAAGAACAATAACATCTCAAACTATTTCAAGTCTTCACTTGGAGTATCTTGCTCAAATAATGCAACTAACATACAAAAAACATCAAGCACATGTAGTATAGTATTATACATACCTAAAACAACAGCAATCACTTGATGTTTCAGCCAAACACATCCCACAACTATCCTCAATGACAACACAACCTCAAAGAGGTGTTGTTCTTTACTAGAACTAACCTTTGATGGTGAAATATGATGTAATCACTTAGATTCCCCTTCAAACCCTTATGGTATCTGTTTAGGAGGGTTAGGAGGAGTTTGGAGACAAATTTGAGTCAAAAATGAGCAAACAATAAGCGTCCAAATCGTTTTTAAAGTGAAGTAGGTCGACCACCGCTTAAGTGGGTCCCATTAGGAGCATCTTGCGCGGTCTCACGAAAATGTGAATATCTCTCTACTACGATATTGTATCGACGAACGATTTAATGCGTTAAAAACTAAACTTGTAGATCTTATATTTGATATATGGATCATCATGTAATTCCAAGTATATTAGGAGAAAAGCTCTGCTACATTTGATCTAAGTTTCAGCACATTATGAATGTAACTTGTGATGATCATTGCCAACTTTTGTTCCACAACTCGCTTAACTTCAAAACGTAACACCCGACTATCATACGAATACAATAACTCATAACATAACCTCCTTATCATGTTAAAAACCCTAGTCGCATCCCAAAGTACATGTTATAACATTCCAAACTTATCAACTTTCGATGAAACTTATTTTTCGTTTAGCTTCTAAGCCTTCCAACCCTCTTGGTACTTGGTATTCGTGATCCTAAATATTTGTAACCTTCACGGTAATATGATTAACTTACTTTATATAATTTTCAAGATGATCTCATTTTTGAGCTTACATCAATTGACTTACGACGTACTCTTACGTACAAAAATATGGGGTGTAACATCATTCCCCTCTTTGGAACATTCGTCCTCGAATGTTGACTAATGCGCTTATCAGTCTCATAACCTATAGCTCTTACGAATACTTTACTACTGTCTTTTCCATCTGGGCAACTATTCTTTAAATAATTCAAAAGGCCAGGGCATTCCCCCTTTAGTCCTCTTTCTCACACCACGACTTATGGTCGAAATTCTTCCAATCTCGTAACTGTTGCTACCTTCTGTCTTGCAACTTGTACGACTCTGACCTTGTATGTGCTCCTATGCAACTCTTCTCTCTTTTTTCCTCTAGATTTTAGCCAATCTCTAGGCCTCACTTTGTGAACATATACGGATCTATGAAAAGTTGTCCCTCTGGGAATCTATATGTGAGGCCCCTCAAATTTCCTATTAGTCCAAGGCCATAAGCACGCTTACAAGTCGCTTAAGTGTCGTCTTGCCTTCCACGAGGGTTAAGGACTGTAAAAACTTAGATGATCATGATATTAAGTGTAGGAGTTGTATTGGATATTGTTGAGGGCCTAAGGAGATCCCTAGAACTAAGGCATATTGGGAACTATGCAATGGGCTAAAGTTTCCGATAAATTCGCACAAGATCCAACTTCAAACGCATGCTGCTACTAAAATATAAATACTTAGGTGGTGATATACCTATCAAATTAACTCTCTTTGCGTCTAGTTTCCAACACATCAAATCGTTTGTCATTTGAATATTTTTACAGAAAGGTAGGGCCATTTTACCAGACCTATGCCATATGCGCGGCCGCGTATATTAGAGGGTATTCTACCTTGTATGCACGGCCAGATGCACGCTCACTTGACCAGGAGAAGGACCGCGCACGTAGGAGCCCTATAAATATCCCCAAGGCCGGGTAGAGAGAGTGGCTAAGTCATTTCTTTGAGCTAGAGCTTGCTCTATCAAGGGGAATCCGTCCTATACTTCCCTCCCACGAACCAAGGTAATGTTTTTGGAGTATTTTGAGTTGATTACTACTCCTAAACACTTATATTAACAAGGATTAATCTTGAATATCCATAAATTTCCATTCAAATCCCCAAATTGGTCAAGAACGCTACAAGTTGGGATTCTCAAGAGTTTTACTATAAGAGGTATGTCTACCATCTCTAACTAATATATGGTGATTAATTATGTATGAAATATGTGTTATGACTTATGGGATGGTGATTGGAAGCCATAAGTGCCTAACCTAGGTTGTGTTGGTATTGTAGAGATTGTAAAATGAATTAATTGATAATATTTATGGGTTGGGAGTGAAGTGTTGGGCATGCATGTGCTAAAGGAAGTTGTGAGGTGAATCATTGGTGTAGAAGGTGGTTGTTAGGTGAAGAAATTCCATTGAAGGAGGTTGTAGGAAGATATGCACATTAGATAAAAAGTCTAAATGACTTAAAGTATAGAAGTCTTACTAATATTGGCACAATTGTGTTGCATTGTTGTAGATTGAAGTTGTTTAGTGTGGTGGACCATCGTAGTATTAGTAAGGGGCGAATTTCAGGTATGAAGGCTAAACTCTTTTTCTGATATTGGAATTCCCGTGTTATTACAAAACTCCATCGTGTAAAGTTCGGATATGGAATGCTATTGATGTGGATTATTCAAACTAGTAGAATTGATGCCCGATTGGCATAACGTGTTAGAACCCTCGTGTGTTAATGATTCTCTATTTTTGACTTAATCATGTTATACCCCGTTGGGAAGAAGATCTTGTATGAAATCAATTTGATTAAACACTTATTTCTCATATGATGAAACTTTATGAATTTACACTTGCTAAGGCCAAAGGTGCCAAACAGTTGATTAAAAGGGAACTCTTTTGTACATATTATTATTATTTTGGGAACTCGAGCTGTGGCATCGTGGTTACACCTCCACCCGCATACGTTGGGGTGAGGCGGCGGGGCCGCTTTGTGTAGAGCTGTGGTATTGTGATTACACCTCTACCCGCATACATTGGGGTGAGGCAGCGGGGCCGCTTTGTGTTAGTTGTGGTATTGTGAATACACCTCCACCCGCATACATTGGGGTGAGGCGGCGGAGCCGCTTTGTGTAGAGTTCTGGTATTGTGATTGCACCTCCACTCGCATACATTGGGGTGAGGCGGCAAGGCCGCTATGTGTAAAGGTAGTTGTAGAGGATTCTCGACTTGAAATTTATAAGTGTTATTGGAAGTTCTTAATAAATATGTTTTGACTTTTATGGATACATAAGCCCTATGACTGTTACCATGATTCATCATATTCATGTTGTATTTCCAAGTCCTTGAATAGGTGTCTTGGTTTTCATACTAGTACTATTGGACATGTACTAACGTCCCTTTTGCCGAGGGAGCTGCATCTTTAATGGATGCAGGTGGTTCCATAGCGGGAGGCATTGACAAATGATAGCGGTACACTTTTTCCCAGCTGACTTGGTGAGCCCCACTTCATTCCGGGGTTGTGCATCTTTTGTTTCGTATGTATTATGTTTTGAGGTATAGTCGGAGCCTTGTTGCCATCACCATCATTGTACTCTTTTATATCTATTAGAGGCTCCGTAAGCATAGTGTGGGTTGTGTATTAGTGTGGGAAAGTTAAACTGAAGATGTCGTAATTGTATCTCATGCTTCCACTGTAAAACTATGGTTGTGAAATGTATTGTTTTGGACACTTATAAATGAAGTAACTAATGGTGATGGAACTAGTGTTGTTCATGAACCCTTGTGGTATTAATTAATGAAGTTTATATTCTCTTTATTTATGGGTGAGTTGGGTAGAAGAAAATCCAGCAGGTTTGTTCGGCCGGGTTACCTCGGTTGAGCACTGATCGCGCTCCCCGAAGTCAGGGCGTGACACTATAGGTGTACTGAAGTTCTTCGCTTGATACTTTTTCGAACTTACGACTATTGATATATTTTGTTTCATAGCCTCAGTTATATATCCTTATGTCTTTACTGCATCTAGGTAGGTCATACTGTACCATAACACTTACTTCACTTTATTATTACTGAGGTTTGCTACCCAACTCCAGGTTACTCTCATTTATTATCCTGTATGATAAATGTTTCCTTTAATGTTTCCTCATTACTGTTCATCTTAAGGATGACGGCCTAATGTCATCTAATACTTTGTAACTTTTATCCATCCATTGTTGATTCACCTTAATGTTGATCTATAATCTACCACTAATAACTTGAAACCTCTTATGTAATACATTTTCACTAGGGCTCATGTCTCATCGGGGAACATTTGAAGTGATTTGCCTGATCCACCTAGGGACGATACTATACTTCAATAACCGTATTTCATAGAATCCCAACATGATTCATCTTATGGGGGTATTCTAATACTGTGCAATTCATGAAATCCCTTTTCTTTAAATCATTACTCAATCAAAGGCATAAACGCCATCCTCTTATCTATTACAATTACACCCTTATTCTACTACCAGGGCAGCATTTCATCTCTCCTAATTGCTCCTAGTCTTATACTCCTCCAAGTTTATTCAGGCTATTATGAGCTTTCTATAACATAAGGAAACCATCAGCTCTCTTGATTTGATGGGCTTAATCCCGAGGCCTTACCTATTCTTGTCACCTTCTCACTCACCTTTTCTTATCCTTACTCCTATCTACCTAAAACCTTGTTGCTCTACCATACTTTAGCTTGCGACCTACACCTATCTACTTATACTACTCACAACCTTCCTTTAACTTTCCAGCACTAAAGATTTCCTTTCGTTCCTTCTCAGTTGTCTTTAAACGTAAGCAATTACTTTTCCTTGTCGTTCTGCCACTTGTTGCATGAATACTTGGCTTATCTTATTGCCCACGAATACGGGAATTCCATGTAACTCATATGATCTCAAATATCATCTTTGATTTTTTTCGTTCATTAGCCACGATAGGTGCCACTTTCTTATGGAGTGTATACAATATTGTAGTGAGACCGTTGTTACAAGACAATTTCTTCTTTAAGTTACTATGGTTAGGTTGAAGCCTTCTTCCTTATTTTCTCAGCTAGTCTTTAGTTGTATTACTTAGGGGAGACCCTATGACTCTTGTAAAGCTGCGAGCTTATTATATCGTATACTCGACGGAATTTTTGATATTCTTGCTCACCTATAATTATCCCTAGTTACATACCTCTGCGCCCTTGTGCTCGTAGGGTTGCTTCTGACTGATATTTTTGACTGTCTTCCCAGTGGCACTCTCTTTTAGTTTCGAAACACTTATACGGTACCTTTAACTACCCCAACTCATATCTGAATATTCCTCAAAGACTATGATGTCATATCTGCGAGACTGAATTCACTATGTTGGGGTTCACTACATTTATCTTGCACGATTTATCTGTATCCTCTTGTCTAGCCATAACTATATTTCGCGTAATCTCTCTTGGGTTATTTCCTTTGTCTTAACTTACCTCTCGCACTGGCTCCTTATGTATCAAGTGTTCATTCACACTTATTTATCAATAACATCCTAGGCAGGAACCCTTACTGCCTCTCCCCGACATCGTGCTTACATAATGTTCTGGAGTCATATCATATGTGTAAAATCTGAATAAATGCAATATTATTCCTTTCGCCCTTCTACCACATTCTTCCTTTACTATTCCATAGTTACCTGAACCACATAACTCTGACTTAATACCATATCACACCATCTTCGCCCCCTTTAGGGGAGTACTAACATTTAATGCTATGAAGATTTACTATAAATGTTTTACCTCTTCATCTTTGGCATCTTTTCACATCTTCACAGACTCTTACTTGCCTTGTGGTAACCCTTTTGTACCAGGGATAACTGAATTCCTTATGCACAAGGGTGAAACCTAGTGTAACTGGCACACTTAGTCCTTTAAGCTTAACTCTGCTCACAGTGCTTGCTTTAGGGAAGCATCTTCCTGAATGAACTTTAAAGGTTATTCTTTTGTTGTCCATTCTATTATTGCCGGAACGCGATATCTGAAATTGTCACGATGTCAACTATTATCAAATCCTCAGGTCCCTAATTCATGTTCGGTTTTATCTTTTTCACTAGCCCATACTGATTTCTATTACTCCGGGGGTCTAACTTATCCTTCTGGTAATCACGTTCGAGTCACCAACTCATTTCTCGAAATGAGGGTATGACTTTATGGCTTATACAGTTTTATTGTCTCAAGGCATGTCACCTCTTGTATTTTCCTTCACTTGACTATAGACTCTGTCATTCTGTCATATTTTGATTTACCGTTATCACTCATTTATCACATCTTACTCATAATGGTTCGTTTACTCTCTTCTTCTTCTCCGGCTAATATTTCTGTCTATCAGTTTATTATGAAAACTTCAACAAAATGTTCTTTCATTTTTAGCTCCCCTTGCTTATCTCACTGGCTCTTCGGGATGCCTATTTTACTAGGGGCGGGAGTCACACTAAGGTAAATATTTATCCCTTCTAGGATTCCACTGCATATCTTCTGAAATTTCTGAGCATTCTAGTATTCATATCTGACTGTACTATTCTAGAGTGCACCATCTGGGTGTCTCACAAGGAGATTTATTACCATATTTGCACTATCCTTCGAGAATGTTAGCTAATAATAACAATCCATCCACCATTTTGGGTTACTCTAACCCCAGCTGGATCCTGATATCTCGTCCTTCTCTTAAACTATATATGTTAGATCCCATAGGGCATAAGTGAGATGGGTGTGGCCAATTGTACATACCTCTATTACTTTTGAAGGTAACACATAATACTTATATTTCTCTGCCTAAATTATAAATACTAATAAACTTCACTAACTGGGTACCTCATACCCTTCTCCACCTTGCTTCTTTTACTTATCAAAACTTGTATCTACCTTCTGATTCTCTTTATTGCTTTTTACCATATGGGTGGATAGATATTCGTGCCTTAGGTCTCCTTATCAAGAAGCTTACACATCTTAGTACACACATGATCTGCTAAAGACCTCACATTTACTCATCATAACCATGTTGCAAAATCAAGTTCCTCTGACTCAACTCTTCTACTGCCACATTCAATCTCTTACCAACTGTCTTTTGGATGTAGGTATCATTGTATTACGTGTAAAATAGAATTTAGGAGTTTGAATTCTTACGATTGAGCTATAGTACACGATCTAGAGTAAGAAGAAAGAGTGACAGTCCTAAATGCCCTGTAGCCTCCTGCTTATAAGTATGGTGCACAACACACTCATAAAAAAGACTCTGCTAGACACGACTTGTAGACTCCCCAGGACAGAACTGCTCTGATACCTAGTTTGTCACAACCCAAACCACTGGGCCGCGATGGGCACCCGGTGCCTTACTCTATCGAGTACCAACGTAACATATCTCTCTTATCATACCATCATAGGTAAGTGGGCCAGAAGGGCAGTCATGAGATAACCAGAATAAATCATAAGGGAATACTCGACATAGGACGACCCAACATGATATACAAACTAAATACATGTGACATACAGGCCTATAAGATCAAAATGATCATTTGTACACTTAAAACATAGGCCGACAAGGCCATACAATCATCCATATACATGACATCTATCTACAAGCCTCTAAGAGTACATAAACGTCATAAATATCGGGACAGGTCCCTGCCATACCAATCAATACATGTCCAAATCATACTGACTAGATAGGCAACTCCGGAGCAAATTGAGTGCACCAACACCTTCCGCTGAGCTGATAGCCTACTAGGAGGACTGTCAACCTATATATCGGGACCTCGGGCATGAAATGCACGTCCCTAGGCAAAAGGGATGCAAGTACAGATAAAGTACCGACTATGTAAGGCATGAAAAGCAGTATATGAAAGATATGAAAGAAACATAGAGTAAAGGACTCAACCTGTAAGTCTGAATAGCTCAATGAATCATGAAACCTTTATAGTGTCATGTATAAGCATATAAATGACATATCATGCATAGGTATATGCGTACATAACATCCTTAAGCCTCTGAGGGCATCCCATCATATCATATCGACCTCAGTGAGCGAAATCATCAACGTATACCAACTAATCAGGTGGTGGTGCGTATATAACTCTGTAACCTTTCCCCATACCCCATATAAATATAATATATGCGTATATAACGCCATCTGGTCATGGGTCAATGTACATGTATAAATGAATGCAATGCATAAGAAGTAAGTCAATAAGATCTCTCGAGATGTTATAAGATCAATATGCCTTTGGTTAATATCATGAAATAAACTTTATTAACTTACGTATTTTTTGAGACCCATGAATAGATGATATAATAATAGGATACATAGGGAATCAAGAACATAGGCATTTCTAGTATTTCTATGAATAGAGTCATTTGTGAAAGTTGCGTATTTGCTCGTTTCGTTTGTATCATATGGATCATACAAAAGGAAAAGAATGGATAGACTTAACATACCTTAACCATGTTGAGTCCTTAATACCTTCCAAGCAACTCTTAAAACAACTCAACTCAATCTACCATAGCACAAGGAGATTCAAAATCAGTGCTGAGTAACAGCTAAGTTTGTAACTTAAGCTAGTAGCTCGTTTATGTAAATTTAGGCAGCATCTTCCCTGTAACAAGGGCCCCCTTCAATACCATATACCAACAACAATAACCAGAGAAATACAATAAGAACAACATCAATAATAGGGTACAAAATATTTAATTAACAAGTCATCAATATATCACGACGAGTGGCAAGCTCGGATTGAATCCCTTTAGCACCCTTCAACCCCATTATCATACATTAGTTAACTTAACAACATGTCCAATATGATACCGAGTACAATCGGAGGACTTCCAACCTCCCATTAATCACCTAATCCACACTCAAACAGCCCAACAATCCAACAACAACAAGTACACCTTTTCGTTATTATGTTGTCCTTTATCTTCTTATTCACAATACCAACAACAAGCTCGATATGTAGACAATATATTCATTAAAATAACAGCATTAAAAAGTCATTTTATAAGGTTTCCAACCATTTAAAGTTCATGGAAACAACCTTTCCAAAACAGTCCATTAAGAACAATAACATCTCAAACTATTTCAAGTCTTCTCTTGGAGTATCTTGCTCAAATAATGCAACTAACATACAAATAAATTCAAGCACATGTAGTAGAGTATAATACATACCTAAATCAGCAGCAATCACTTGAAGGTTCAGCCAAACACTGCCCACAACTATCCTCAATGACAACACAACCTCAAAGAGGTGTTGTTCTTTACTAGAACTAACTTTTGATGGTGAAATATGGTGTAATCACTTGGATTCCCCTTCAAACCCTTAGGATATCTGTTTAGGAGGGTTAGGAGGAGTTTGGAGACGAAGTTGAGTTGAAAATGAGCAAAAACAAGGCGTCCAAATCGTTTTTAAGGTGAAGTAGGTCGACCACCGTCTAAGTGGGTCCCATTGGGAGCATCTTGCGCGGTCTCAGGAAAATGCGAATATCTCTCTACTCCGATATTGTATTGATGAACGGTTTAATGCGTTAAAAACTAGACTTGTAGATCTTATATTTGATATGTGGATCATCATGTAATTCCAAGTATATTAGGAGAAAAGCTCTACTACATTTTACCTAATTTCAGCACATTATGAATGTAACTTGTGATGGCCTTTGCCAACTTTTGTTCCATAATTCGATTGACTTCAAAACGTAACACCCGACTATCATACGAATACAATAACTCATAACATAACCTGCTTATCATGTTAACAACCCTAGTCCCACCCTAAAGTACATGTTATAACATTCCAAACTTATCAACTTTCGACGAAACTTATTTTTCGTTTAGCTTCTAAGCCTTCCAACCCTCTTGGTACATGGTATTCGTGATCCTAAATATTTGTAACCTCCAGGGTAACATGATTAACTTACTTTATAAACTTTTTAAAGATGATCTCATTTCCAAGCTTACATCAGTTGACTTATGACGTACTCTTACGTACAAAAACGTGGGGTGTAACAGTATCAACATCAACCAGCTATCACAACTCATGCATACACCTACAAGGTATAAACACATGACGTAACACATCACACATATGCCCATAACAATAACTCTGACCATGATAACTGCCCATAACCAAATCCAGCACCGGTAAATAATCTCATAACAGCTAGAACCCTGTTCCAAACTTTCACAACACTGACAATGGTACAAGAAAAATGAAGGTATCATAACCATTCACCCAAATCAACAAGTCACACCCAACGCCACTTGGGCACACACCTCGCAAGCTAAAACCTAATAAGCACAACGCGGATATGGCTGAATATTGAAAGAGAAACGCATGAGAAAGCTATCACACTAGTCCGACAGGCAGAACTCCCTATTAGTACCATACTACTAATTCATTCCACAAGGGGAAAATATAACATATGAACTATTCACAAGGATCTCATTCTAATATAGCTCCTACCGCGGCACGTAGCCCGGTCCAAACATATCAAACCACACGAAAACACGAGGATCCCATCCTCAGCCCTGAATCACAAGTAGAGTACACATCATACCAACCTAAACCTTTCACTAACTCAATTCTGAAAAATGAAATCATGACACGTAACAGACTTCCCATACCAGTAGAGCACTTAAATCATAAATCGTAACCAAACCACCTAGAAATTACATCAAACCTTACCGTAATGAGTAACAAAAAGTTCATTCTAGACTTAAGATCACAATAGTGAACAAACCAAGATGATAGACACGGGCTACCACTATAGAATCTCCCAACAGGGGTAAACACATAAGCAAAGTACAAGAATCATGAAACTGTAGTGACCCGATCGGTCATTTTGTGTAATTGTGCCCCGTTACCCCTTTTTATTCTTCACACATGTGTGTTTATGACTTGCGAGGTAGGTTAGATTTATTCCGGGAAGCTTTCAGGTGGATTTGGACCCTTTGAGTCTTCACTTAGAAATTTGAATTAGAAATGTTGACCAAACTTTGAGTTTTATGAAAACGACCCAAAATTGTATTTTGATGACTCCAATAGCTTCATATCATTATTTTGGACTGGGGCGTATGCCCGGAATTGATTTCGGAAGTTTGTAGGTTGATTTGTAACATTTACCGAAATTTAGCAATTTGTAGTTGAAAAGTTTGACCGTAGGGTGAATTTTAGCCATCGAGCTCGAAATTTGATTTTGAGACTTGGAATAGGTCCGCTATGGTATTTAGAACTTGTTTGAAATTTGGTGTCGTTTCGAGTTGATTTGATAGGATTCAGACGTTTAGTTGTAACTTTCAAAATTCTTGAACTTTACTTTGAAATTCATGTGTTTTAGTGTTTGATTCGTAGTTTTATATGTTATTTTTGTGTTTTGATCATGCGAGTGAGTTCAAATGATATTCTTAGACTTGTGTGGATGTTTGGTTTGGATCCCCGAGGGCTCAGATGAGTTTTAGACATGCTTCATAATGGTTTTGAACTGAAATTGGACTTCTGGTGCTCACGTATCGCAATTGTGAAGCCTCTATCGCAATTGCGATGATTTCTGAGGCTGTCAGGGTTCGCAAATGGGATCCTTGGTTGCAATTTTGAGGGTTTTAGCAAATGCAAACCCTGTGTTGCAAATGTGACATCTGCACCTGGTACAAAGGGATGGAAGACGGGATTTTTGAAAACATTCTCTCATTTTTGATCCCTAGACTCAGCAGGAGGCTATTTGGAGAGGGGAGTTTCACCTACAAACTTTGGGTAAGTTATTCTAATCCATTTCTAATCATATTCCATCAATATATCTTATATTTGAACATCAAAATCATGTGAATCAAAGTAAAAAATTAGTGAAACCATGTCAAGTTTTTGAAAAATAAGAAATTGAGTTTTGAGAGTCGATTTGGACTCAGATTTTGAAACTAATCACATATATGAACTAGTGAGGTCATGGGTAGTCAAAATCTACCATTGGACCCGGTTTTTGACCGGGCCGGGCCCTGATTCACTTTTGTTGACTTTTTGGGGAAAGTGTAAAGATCTTAGATTTATCTATTATAATTAATTTCCATAGCATTGTTTGATGATATTAAGTCGATTTTGGTTAGATTTCAGCCGTATGGAGGCGAATTTTAAGGGAAAAGCTATTTTCGAGTGTTGAATTGGCCTAGTTGAGGTAAATATCTTGCCTAACTTTGTATGGGGGAACTACCCTTTAGGATTGGTATTGATTGATTCATTTGTGCTATGTGAAAGCCATGTACGCAAGGTGACGAGTGAGTACATGTGTTGTACGTGGTATTTGATCGGTTTAGGATACTTATACTATTTTCATGCTTTAATTGAATTGCCATATCATGTTCTAAATTCTCTTTGTCAATCTATTCTTGTTTGTGTTAGTCTATCCTCACATGCCCTAATTGATTTGTTTAACACTTGTTCTACATCCTACCTGACAAATTGCTCTCATGCTTTTGTTGAACTTGTTGCCCCTTTAATTGGTACGTGTCATCTCTTTCATTGTTGATTATCATTACTTGATGTCATTGCCTGTGTTATCCCTTTCATTGTTAATTATCATTATTTGAAGTCACTGTTACTAGTTATCTCTTTCATTGCTATTATTCTCATTTAAAGTCATGATAGTCCTTCCATTATAAGTTAATGGTATTTGGTTCATAGTTACACATTATCTTTCTTATTGTTGAGTTATTGGCGTTGAAGTTGTGGAAGCCGTATCATTTTGTAGTGAAGTTGATAATCGTTAAGATAACTTTCTTCTTGAGAATTTTACATTCATTGTTATTGCTTGTACACATTGTGGTGGAGCCATGGGCTATTGTTGTGGAAACATTGATATTGTTGATAGTTGGCAAGTTGTGATATATGGGCACTTGTGGTGCAAGTTGTTATTGTGATGTGATATTGATGCGCATACAGCGGTATAAGGCTTGGGTTTAATGTGTATGCGGTGGTATAAGGTGGGACTTATGTGCGTGTTGCTTGTAAGGGAATTACGTGAAGCCACGCGGCGTCATAAGGTGGGCTAAAATGCGTGTAGCTTTTTGGGGAAAACTGTTTTCAAAACCTATTTCAAATGTAAGGCTCACGCGGCAGTATAAGGAAAGATTGTGATTTAGATTGTGAATTGTGAATATGAGAAGATACCTCGGTTGTTATTCTTGGTATATGTACATGAGGCGGTACCTCGGTGGTGATTCTTATTGTACACGAGGCGGTACCTCATTGTGATTCTCGCTGTTTTGTTCTTTCTTGTTTTCTTTTGCCAATTATTGTGTGTATATAATCATTGTGGTTCTCTTTAACTGATTTATTTATGTTATATCCGTGTTTACAACTCCAGTATTAGTTTATGCTATTAATTGTTTCGTATCAGCTATTTCTCCGTTTACATTAATTGTCCTTATTATGTTTTCATACTGTTTATTTATATCCTAGTACGTGTCTTGACCTGGCCTCGTGACTACTCTACCGAGGTTAGGCTTGGTACTTACTGGGTGCCATTGTGGTGTACTCATACTACACTTCTACACATTTTTGTGCAGGTCCAGGTACGTCTGCTCCTGCCGGTTGTTAGCTATCATCTGTTAACTACGTTACAGAGACTTCAAGATATGCCTTCTCGGCGTTCGCAGGCCTCGGAGTCACCTTCATTTATTCTTATTTTGATGTTGTATTTTCTTTCAGATAGTGATGTAGTAGATATTCTAGTTTTACTCTATAGAGATTATGACTTAGTTCCACCAGTCTTGGGGAGTGTATTGTTTTTGATTCTGTTTTCAGAAGTTTACATAAGTTATTCAGCTTTGTTTTAGTATTTTGTTAATTATTTCTGCCAAGTTATTATTAACTGTTAAGCTTACCTAGTCATAGGGACTAAGTGCCATCACGACATCCTACAGAGGGGAAATTAGGGTTGTGACAAGTTGGTATCGGAGCTCTACGTTCATAGGTGTTATGAGCCATAAGCAAAATTAGTAGAGTCTTGGGATCGATACGGAAACGCCTGTACTTATCTTCGAGAGGCTACGGAACTGTTAGGAAAATTTCACTTCTTTGATTCCTTATCGTGCAAATTGGTTGACTTCGAAAACTGAATCTTTGACTTTATATTCCTTCACAGATGGTGAGGATACGCACTGTAGGATCTGATGATCAGACACCCACACCCCTCCTAGAGCCGCAAGAGGCCGGGGCCGGGGCAGAGGCTTAGAAGGGGCACGTGGTGCAGCTAGAGCACCTGCCTGAGCTGCGACAGAGGAGCCACCAGTAGCTCCAGTTGGGAGATAGGCTTCCGAGGTGCCTGTTTCCACCCCAACACTTCAGGAGACCCTCGCACAGTTCTTGAGCATGTTCAGTACATTAGCTCAGACGGGGTTGATTCCACTTGCACCAGCCATATCTCAGGCTGGGGGAAGGAACTCAGACTCCCGTGGCCCATACCCTAGAGTAGCGGGTCCAGGTTGATCAGGTCCTAGAGGTTATACCAGTACAACCTATTGTTCTAGTTCAGACAGTGGTTTGGGTAACAACATCTGAGGAAGAGCAGCTTAGACTTGAGAGGTTCAAGAAGTATCACCCTCCCACTTTCAGTGGTTTAGCTTCAGAGGATGCAAATGGGTTTCTAGAGGAGTGCCATTGTATTCTCCACACCATGGGTATTGCGTAGACGAGTGAGGTTGCTTTTACTATGTTCCAGCTGTCGGGAGCAGTGTATTAGTGGTGGCGGGTGTATGAGGAGGGTAGCCCAGCCGAGGCAACTTCACTTACATGGACTCAGTTTTCAAAGTTATTCTTGAGAGAGTTTGTTCCTCAGACCCTTCGGGATGCTTAGCGCACAAAGTTTAAGAAGCTATGCCAGGGTACTATGACAATGGTAGAGGATGTCCAATTCAGTGATTTGTCCAGACATGCACCTGCCTTGGATACTACAGTCAGAGAGCGGGTCCGTTGATTTATCGAGGGGCTCAACTATGGTATTAGGTTTAGCATGGCTCGAGAGTTGGATACAGATACCCGATATTAATAGGTGGTAGAGATTATACGGAGGTTAGAGGGTATGCGGGGCCATGAGAGAGAGGATAGGGAAGCCAAGAGGCCTCGTGGTATGAGAGGATTTAGTGGTGGTCACACTGTAGCTAAAACCCATCATGGTAGAGGCTATGTGAGCCGTCCAGTTCATTCAGCACTTCCAGTTTCTAGTGGTGCTCTGGTTATTGCGAGATCTCAGGTAGCCACTTTGCTCAGCCACTTTCTAGTGCACCTCCTGCACGAGGTTCCAGTAGTTAGTCCAGCCGACTAGGCCCAAGCCAGTCCCAGCAGCCACGCCTACAGAGAGCTTGCTTTGAGTGTTGTGATACCCGTCACATGGTTAAAGACTACCCCAGACTCAGGAGGGGTGCACCTCCACAGACTACTCAGGCTCCACGAATTCAGTCAGGTCCACAGATTTCTCAGTCCATGGTTGCTTCCCCAGTTGCTGCTCCACCCGGACAACCAGATATGGGCGGGGGATAGGCGGGTAGAGGCCGCCCTAGAGGGGGAGGCCAGGCAAGATTCTATGATTTTCCGGGGTAAGACGGAGGTAGTTGCTTCAGACTTAGTCATTACAGGTATGGTTCTGATTTTCCATAGAGATGCATCGGCTTATTTGATTCGGGATCCACTTATTCATGTGTCATCTTACTTTGCTTCGTATTTGGATATATCACGTGATTCTTTGAGTTCTCTTATTTATGTGTCCATGCCTGTGGGAGATTCCATTGTTGTAGACCATGTGTATCGGTCGTGTTTAGTTGTTATTGGTGGTTTTGAGACCAGTGTTGATCTATTGTTACTTAGTATGGTAGACTTTGATGTTATCTTGGGCATGGACTGGTTGTTTCCCTATAATGCTATTCTAGATTGTCACACCAAGACCGTGACATTGGCTATGCCAGGTTTACCACGGTTAGAGTGGAGGGGTGCATTGGATTATGTTCCTAGCAGGGTTGTATCATTTCAAAAGGCTCAGTGGATGGTTAAGAAGGGGTGTGATGCTTATCTAGCCCTTGTGAGAGATGTCAGTGCTAGTACTCCTACCGTTATCAACCCGGATACCTTCACCTGAAATAATATGCCCAAGGAAAGCTACAAAATTCAACTAGAATTCACATTTAGAGAATTTTGCATACAACTTCCCTTTTTGTAGAACTCTAAGCACAGTACGCAAATGATCTGCATGCTCAGTCTCTGAATGAGAATAAACCAATATATCATCGATAAATACAATCACGAACATATCTAGAAAGGGTCTGAACACTCGGTTCATCATGTCCATGAATACTGCTGGGGCATTGGTCAAACTGAACGACATAACACGAAACTCAAAATGCCCATATCTGGTCCTGAATGCCGTCTTCAGAATATCTTTCTCCTTAATCCTTACCTGATGGTACCCAGCCCTCAAGTCTACCTTCGAGAAACACTTGGCACCCTGCAACTAATCAAATAAATCATCAATCCTCGGGAGCGGGTACTTATTCTTGATCATTACCTTATTCAACTGTCTATAATTAATACACATCCGCAAGGAGCCATCTTTCTTCCTCACATATAACACAGGTGCTCCCAATGGTGAGGCACTAGATATGATAAAGCCTTTTTCAAGCAGGACCCTTAGTTGTTCCTTCAACTCTCTCAGCTCTGCAGGTGCCATTTTATAGGGAGGAATAGATATAGCTGAGTATCTGGTAATATGTCAATAGCAAAATCAATTTCTCTCTCTAGCGAAAGACCTGGAAGCTCATCGGGAAAAACATCGGGAAATTCGTTAACTACAGGGATAGATTGAATGGTTGGTGACTCTACTTTCACATCCTAAACCCGAACTAAGTGATAAATATATCCAACTTCAATTAATTGCTTAAGGATAAACTTGATAATGAAGGTATTTCCATGAAATGGAAAACTTCGGATTCTAGTGTATGAAATAGGCTAACAATGAGAGAGATGGCACGAACTAGCAACTATGTCTAAATGCACGAGAACAACCCGACACCAAAAGGATATCATATAACAACAATTTCATTTAAGTGTAACTCAACAATAAAAGAAGTCACATAATGATAAAGAGGTAACAACTTCAAATAAAGCATATATGAGTAAACTTGACAAGTAAAGGATGTGACATGTAACAACAACTTCAAATAAATCTTGTGATAGTAAACATGACGAATAAGAGATATAACATGTGCTAACAATTCCAAATAAATGCATGAAAGAAGCCTAAGATTCTAAACCGGTCAATTTCCACATATAAGCCCAAGAACGCACTCGTCACCTCGCGTACACAACTTTCACATAACACAAATAGCACAAACAACTCAATTCTTAAGGGGTAGTTCCCTCCCCCACAAAGTTAGGCAAGATCCTTACCTCAAAGAAGCCAAATCAATACTCTAAAATGACCTTCTCGTGTGAAACTAACCTACGGACAGCTCAAATCTTGCCAAAATAACTCAATATCATAAATAAAAATAATAGAAAATAAATTTGGATAATAAAGCTTCGATCTTTAATGAAAACTAAAAAGTCAACGCAAAAAGTCAACCCCGGACCGCACCTCGGAACCCGACTAAACTTACAAAATCCGAATACCTATTCAATAACGAGTCCAACCATCAAAAGCATGAAAATCCCCTCCAACATCGCCCAAAACCGAGATCTACAATTCAAGATATGATAAAAATGTGCCAATCCTCGATATAAAAACTTTCTGCCAGAAATTCCACAAATGCGAGAACGCATCCAAAGTCACCGACCGTATCTACGGTCCCAATAGCGCTTCTGCACTCACGCTTCTGCGTCACCTCATCTGTAGGTGCGATTCTGTATCTACAGCAATACGATCGCATCTGCGGTCCAAGTCCTTCTAATAAAAATCTGTACCTGCTTTTGCTTGGCCGCTTCTGCAGTCCTTTATCCCTAAGTGCGATGGCATCAGTAACCAGGCTCTTCAGCAATGCAACAAGGTTCCAAAATGATCTGCAACTCGTCTGAAACACACATGGGCTTACTAACAAGTTCCATAACATAACGCAGACCTACTCGATGCCTCAAATCACATCTTATAACATCAAAACTACGAATCACACCTCGAATCGAAATTAATGAACTCATGAACTTTCCACTTCCACAACTCGCGCCAAATCATATCAAATCAACCTAGAATAACCTCAAATTTTGCATGCAAGTCCAAAATGACATAACAGAGCTATACCAACTTCCGGAATTGAAATTTGAACCCCATATCAACAAGGTCAACTCCCGATCAAACCTCTCAACCTTCCAAACCTTCAACTTCCCCAGTTTCGCCAAAATGTATCAAATCAACCTACGGGACTTCAAATCCAAATTCGGACACACGCCGAAGTCCAAAATCACCATACGAAGCTATTGGAATCATCAAAACACCATTCCATAGTCGCCTACACAAAAGTCAAATTCCGATCAACTCTTTTCACTTAAGCTTCTAAAACAAGAATTGTGCTTCCAAATCAATCCTGAATCATCCGAAAACTAAACTCGACCACACACGCATGTCATAATACATAATATAAAGCTGCTCGAGACCTTAAGCCACAGAACGAGATGCTAATTCTCAAAACGACAGGTCGGGTCGTTACATTCTCCCCCTCTTAAACAAACGTTCGTCCTCAAACGTGCCAAGAACCGTTCTGAAGTCATCAAATCACTAAATGTACTCATCATACACATACTCGCAGGTGATCCCACATCATCCCAATCCATATAAGCCCAACAACACCATCTCAACTGAAGATTATTCCTTCCACCCACACCGATAATCCTTAGAACCAAAATTTTCACCATCCGATCATTTCCCAAAGACCCCATTCCTATATAAACACACTGCATATCAACCTCAACCAGCTATCACAGCTTATGCATACACCCACAAGGTATAACCACACGATGTAACACATCATACATATGCCCATAACCAAATCCAGCACCGGTAAATAATGTCATAACAACTAGAACCATTTTCCAAACCTTCACAATACTGACAATGGTGAAAGAAACATGAAGGTCTCATAACTATTCACCAACATCAACAAGTCACACCCAATGCCACCTGGGCACACACCTTGCAAGCTAAAACCCAATAAGCACAATGCGAATATGACTGAATATTGAAAGAGAAACATATGAGAGAGCTATCACACAAGTCCGACAAGCACAACTCCCTATTAGTACAATGCTACTAATTCGTTCTGCTAGGGGAAAACACAACATATGAACTAATCACAAGGATCACATTCTAATATAACCGCATCACGTAGCCTGGTCCAAACTTATCAAAAATCACACGAAAACACGAGGATCTCATCCTCATCCCTGAATCACAAGTAGAGTACACATCATACCAACCGAAACCTTCCACTAAATCAATTCCGTAAAATGAAATCACGACATGTAACAGACTTCCCATACATGTAGAGCACTTAAATCACAAATCGTAACCAAACCACCTAGAAATTACATCAAACCCTACCGTAATGAGTAATCGAAAGTTCATTATAGTCTTAAGCTCTCAATAGGGAACAAACTGAGATGATAGACATGGGCTACCACTATAGAATCTCCCAACAGGGGTAAACACATAAGCAAAATACAAGAATCATGAAACTGTAACGACCTGATCGGTCGTTTTATGTAATTGCACCTCGTTACCCCTTTTTATGCTTTACACATGTGTGTTTGTGATTTTATGACTTGCAGGGTTGGTTAGTTTCATTTCAAAAAGCTTACGGGTTGATTTGGACCCTTTGATTCTTGACTTAGAAGTTTGAATTAGAAATGTTGACCAAACATTGACTTTTGTGAAAATGACCCCAGAACTGTGCTTTGATGACTCCGATAGCTTTGTATCGTTATTCCGGACTTGGGCGTATGCCCGTAATTAATTTCGAAATTTCATAGGTTAATTTGTGTTGATTTGCCGAAATTTAGAAATTTAAAGTTGAAAAGTTTGACTGTAGGTTGACTTTTAGCCATCGAGTTCAGAATTGATTTTGAGATTTGGAATAGGTCCGTTATGGTATTTATAACCAGTCTGCAAAATTTTGTGTTGTTTGTACTTGATTTGATAGGATTCAGACGTTTAATTGTAACTTTAGAAATTCTTCAACTTTACTTTGAAATTCATGCGTTTTAGTGTTCAATTCATAGTTTTAGATGTTATTTTTGTGTTTTGATATCGCGAGCGAGTTCGTATGATATTCTTAGACTTCTGTGGATGTTTGGTTTGGAGACTTGAGGGTTCGGATGAGTTTCAGACATGTTTCAGAATGGTTATGAGCTGAAATTGGACTGCTGGTGCTGCTGGTGCTCAAGTATCGCAATTGCGAGCACCAGCATCGCAATTGCGAAGGTGACAATGGGGGCTCAGATGTTGCAATTGTGATTTCCCCTTCGCAATTGCGAAGATTGCCAGATTTTTCCTTAGTTCGCTTTTGCGATGCCCTCCAGTTTGCAATTGTGAAGCCTCTATCACAATTGGGATGATTTTTGAGGCTGTCAGGGTTCGCAAATGCGAGCCCTGTCTCGCAAATGCGATATCCGCAGGTGGTACAAAGGGATGGGAGACGGGAGTTTTGAAAATATTCTCTCATTTTTGAACCCTAGACTCGATAGGAGGCGATTTGGAAAGGGGAAGTTCACCTACACACTTTGGGTAAGTGATTCTAATCTATTTCTAATCATATTCCATGAATATATCTTAGATATTAACATCAAAATCATGTGAATCAAAGTGAAAAATTTGTGACACCTTGTCAAGTTTTTGAAAATTAAGAAATTGAGTTTTGAGAGTCGATTTGGACTCGGATTTTGAAACTAATCACATATATGAACTCGTGGGGTCATGGGTAGTTGGAATCTACCATTGGACCTGGATTTTGACCGGGCGAGCCCCAAGTTGACTTTTGTTGACTTTTTAGGAAAAGTATAAAGATCTTAGCTTTATCTATTGTAATTGATTTCCTTAGCAGTGTTTGATGATATTAAGTCAATTTTGGTTAGATTTGAACCGTGTGAAGGCGAATTTTAAGGGAAAAGCTATTTTTGAGTGTTGAATAAGTCTAGTTGAGGTAAGTATCTTGCTTAACTTTGTGTGGGGAAACTACCCCTTAAGATTGGTATTGATTGATTCATTTGAGCTATGTGAAAGCCGTGTATACAAGGTGACGAGTGGGTACACGAGTTGTATGTGGTATTTAACTGGTTTAGGCTGCTTAAACTATTTCAATATTTTAATTGAAATGCCATACAATGTTCAAAATTCTCATAGTCAATCTATTCTTGTTTGTATTAGTCTATCTTCACATGCCCTAGTTGATTTGTTTAACAATTGTTCTACATCCTACCTGACAAATTGCTCTCATGCTTTAGTTGAACTTGTTGCCCCTTTAATTGATACGTGTCATCTCTTTCATTGTTTATTATCATTACTTGAAGTCATTGTATGTGTTATCCCTTTCATTGTTAATTATCATTTTTGAAGTCATTGTTGTTATCTCTTTAGTTGCTATTATTCTTATTTGAAGTCATGATATTCCTTCCATTGTAAGTTAATGGTATTTGGTTCGTAGTTACACATTATCTTTCTTATTGTGAGTTATTAGTGTTGAAGTTGTGGAAGCCGTATCATTTTGAAGCGAAGTTGATAATTGTTAAGATATCTTTCTTGTTAAGAATTTTACATTATTTGTTATTGTTGATGTTTTTGTACATGTTATGGTGGAGCCGTGGGCTATTATTGTGGAAATATTGATATTGTTGATTGTTGGCAAGTTGTGGTATATGAGCAGTTGTAGTGCGAGTTGTTATTGTGATGTGATATTGAAGCGCATGCGGCGGTATAAGGCTTGGGGTTAATGTGCATGCGGCGGTATAAGGTGGGGCTTATGTGCGTGTTGCTTGTAGGGGAACTACGTGAAGCCACACGACGTCATAAGGTGGGCTAAAGTGTGTGTAGCTATTTCGGGAAAACTATTTTCAAAACCTATTTCAAATGTAAGGCTCACTCGGCGGTATAAGGAAAGATTATGAATTGTGAATACGAGGCGGTACCTCGGTTGTGATTCTTGGTATATATATACGAGGCAGTACCTCGGTGGTGATTCTTATTGTACACGAGGCAGTACCTCGTTGTGATTCTCGTTGTTTCGTTCTTCCTTGTTTTCTTTTGCCAGTTATTGTCTATATATCATCATTGTGGTTCTCTTTAGCTGATTTCTTTATATTATATTCATATTTACAATTTCGGTATTAGTTCATGCTGTTAAGTGTTTCGTATAAGTTATTTCTCCGTTTTTCATTATTTATCATTATTATGTTTTCATACTGTTTATTTATATCCTAGTTCGTGTCTTGGCCTGATCTCGTCACTACTCTACCGAGGTTAGGCTTGATACTTACTGGGTATCATTGTTACTTATACTCATGCTATGCTTATGCACATTTTTGTGCAGATCCAGGTACGTCTGCTCGTGTTGGTCGTTAGTGATCATCTATTAGCTGCTTTACGGAGACTTTAAGGTATGCCCGCTTGACGTCCGCAGGCCTCGAAGTCACCTTCCTTTATTCTTATTTCCTGCTGTATTTTCTTTTAGACAATGATGTAGTAGACATTCTAGTTTTACTCTGTACAACTTATGAATCATTTCCACCGGTCTTGAGGAGTGTATTGTTGTTGATTATGTTTTCAGAAGTTTACATCAGTTATTCAGCTTTGTTTTAGTATTTTGTTAATTATTTCTGCCAAGTTATTATTAATTGTTAGGCTTACCTAGTCATAGGGACTAGGTTCCATCACAACATCCCACAGAGGGGAAATTGGGGTCATGACAAGTTGGTATCAGAGCTCTAGGTTCATAGGTGTTACGAGTCATAAGCAGGTTTAAAAGAGTCTTGGAATCGGTATGGAGACATCTGTACTTATCTTTGAGAGGCTACAGAATTGTTAGGAAAACTTCACTTCTTTGATTCCTTATCGTGCGAATTGGTTCACATCAAAAACTGAATCTTTGTCTTTCTATTTTCTCACAGATGGTGAGGACACGTACTGCTAGATCTGACGATTAGACACTCGCGCCCCCTGCTAGAACCGCGAGAGGCTAGGGCCAGGGCAGAGGCCGATGAGGGATACGTGGTGCAACCAGAGTACCTGCCTGGTTTGCGATAGAGGAGCCACCAGTAGCTCCAATTGGGGGACAGGCACCCGAGGCACCTGTTTCCACCCCATCACTTCGGAAGACCCTCGCACAGTTCTTGAGCATGTTTGGTACCTTAGCTCAGGCGGGGTTGATTCCACTTGCACTAGCCACATCTAAGGCTGGGGGAGGAGCTCAGACTCTTGTGGCCCGTACCCTAGAGTAGCGATTCCAGGTTGATCAGGTCCCAGAGGTTATACCAGTACAACCTGTTGTTCCAGTTCAGCCCCGGTTAGGGCAGCAACATTTGAGGAAAAGCATCTTAAACTTAAGAGGTTCAAGAAGTATCACCCTCCCACTTTTAGTGGTTTAACTTCAAAGGATGCAAATGGGTTTCTAGAGGACTGCCACTGTATTTTCTGCACCATGGATATTGTGGAGATGAGTGGGGTTGCTTTTACTATGTTCCAGCTATTGGGAGCAGCGTATCAGTGGTGGCGGGTGTACGAGGAAGGTAGCCCAGCCAAGGCAGCTTCACTTACATAGACTCGGTTTTCAGAGTTGTTCTTGATAGAGTTTGTTCCTCAAACCCTTCAGGATGCATGGCACACAAAGTTTGAGCAGCTGCACCTAGGTACTATGACAGTGTCGGAGTGTGCTGTCCGATTCAGTGATTTGTCAAGACATGCACCTACCTTGGTTTCTACAGTCAGAGAGCGAGTCCGTCGATTTATTGAGGGGATCAACTATTGTATTAGGTTCAGCATGGCTCGAGAGTTGGAGACAGATACCCCATATTAGCAGGTGGTAGAGATCGCACGGAGGTTGGAGGGTATGCGGGGCCATGAGAGAGAGGACAGGGAGGCCAAGAGGCCTCGTGGCACGGGAGGATTTAGTGGTGGTCACGCTGTAGCTACAACCCATCATGGTAGAGGTTATATGAGCTGTCTAGTTCATTCGGCACTTCCAGCTTCTAGTGGTGCTCCGATTATTCCGAGATCTCAGGTTGCCACTTTGCTCAGCCACTTTCTAGTGCACCTCCTGTACATCCAGCCGACCAGGCCCGAGCCAGTCCCAACAGCCACGGACACTGAGAGCTTACTTTGAGTGTGGTGATACCCGTCACATGGTTAGAGACTGCCCGAGACTCAGGAGGGGTGCACCTCCATAGACTACTCAGGCTCCACAAATTCGGCCAGGTCCATAGATTTATCAAGCCATAGTTGTGCCCCAGTTTCCGCTCCACCCGCACAGCCAGATATGGGTGGGGGACGGGAGGGTATAGGTTGCCCTAGAGGGGGAGGCCAGGCAACATTTTATGCTTTTCCGGGTAGAACGGAGGCAATTGATTCAGACTTAGTCATTACAAGTATGGTTCCAGTTTACCATAGAGATGCATCAGTCTTATTTGATCCGGGATCCACTTATTCATGTGTCATCTTACTTTGCTCCGTATTTGGATATATCATGTGATTCTTTGAGTTCTTCTATTTAAGTATCCACGCTTGTGGGAGATTCCATTGTTGTGGACCATGAGTATCAGTTGTGTTTAGTTGTTATTGGTGGTTTTATGTCACGACCCAAAGCTCAACATGTCATGATGGCGCCTATCACAGTACTAGGCAAGCCGACAACCACAAATAACTATGCATTTTTAAATTAAAAATGAGATGAAACAGGTTTAACAGTAATAACTCTTATAAATAGTCAATAAGAAGTACTATGACTCAAATACAACATTCCCAAAATCCGGGTGTCACGGAGTACATGAGCATCTAAATTACAATATAGTCTAACCGCTAAAACAACTGTCTAGAAAGATAGAACAGTGCTAATAAACTAAAAAGAAGGAGAGTCGAGGTCTGTGGATGCCAAGGCAGCTACCTCAATAGTCTCCAAACAGATGGAGCTCCAAATCTAGCAACCGTCGTTCCCAGAAGTACCTGGATCTGCACACGAAGTGCAGAGTATAGTATGAGAACAACCGACCCAAAGTACTCAATAAGTAATAGGACTAACCTTGGGCTGAAAGTAGTGACGAGCTCATATAGGTACAGTCCAAATCCAGATAATAACAGTAATAGCCCAGAGAGAAATCCAATAATCAGTTTGTAGCAGTTTAGAAATGTAGACATGCTTTCAAGTAATTAACATTTTGAGCTCAACACGGATAAAAGTATGCCAAGTATGACTAATATAAGGTATGGTACATCTCGATATCTACATGTCAAATATGCATGTCAACTGTAATGCAACACAGCGATAAGGCCATATACTCATACTCTCGGAGTATTCATCCTCACTTAGCACACTCAATCACTCAGTACTCCCAGTCACTCAGGTTTCTCAATCACTCAGCACTCTCAATCACTTGGCACTCGCACTCAGTAGGTACCTGCACTCACTGCTGGTATGTCAGACTCTGGAGGGGCGGATCCTACCCAAAAGCTAATATAAGCCAATCATGGTATGAATCAATAAATCCTGCTGCGGCGTGCAGTTCGATCCAATAAATATCACTCACAATCAGGCCCTTGGTCTCACTCAGTCATCAATCTCTCCAGTCTCTCGGGCTCGCAAATCTCATGACAATCAGCCCAAACAGTGATAATATGATGTAAAAATAAATAGCAACAGAGACTGAGATATGATATGCAAATTATAGATGTGACTGAGTACATAATTGCAATTTAAGTAAATAATTCAACAGCAGAAGTAACCTCCGTGGGTCCCAATAGAACAAGCACATAGTCTAAGCATGATTTCTAACATGGATTGTAGCTCAATTACTCTAACAAGTGGGAGTTTCGTGAATAGCAACAAGGTTTGATAGCAACACAGTACCACAGAATCAACCGAGTCACAATTACCATGGGCACACCCACACGCCCGTCACCTAGCATGTGCGTCACCTCAACACCAACCACATAACACGTATTTTATGGATTTATACCCTTAGAACCAAGTTTAGAAGTGTTACTTATCTCAAACAGCGCAAATCCCTACTCTAACAAGCCCTTGCCTCGCAAATCAGCCTCCGAACGACTCGAATTTAGCCATAAACAACTTAATACAATCAACACAAGCTATAGGAATTGATTCCATATGATAAAGCTAGGTTCTTTAACAAAAGTCAAAAAGTCAACCCAAAAAGTCAATCCCAAGCCCACTTCCCAGAATCCAACAATATTAATAAAATCTGAACACTCATTCAATAACGAGTCCAACCATACTAAAATCATCCAATTCCGACATCAAATCGCCACTCAAATCCCCAAATCTTACTCTCCAATCCCTAGTCCAAAATTCCCCAAATTCCACATTAAAAACACATAATCTAAGTGGGAAATTCAATGGGTATTCAATATTAATAGATAAAAATGACCAAAAAGTTGCTTACCTCTTGAAATCTAGTGGAACCCCTCTCAAAACTCGCCTCCAACCGAGCTTGCAAAGTCCAAAAATGAGAAAAACCTGAAAACCCTCAATTTTATCTTCTTCCCAGGCACCTTCGCACCTACGGACTCCCAAACCGCACCTGCGGCTCCGCTTCAGCGGCTTCCACTTAAGGACCTGATCATCCGTACCTGCGGCCCAACCATCGCGCATGCGAGACCGCTTCTGTGGTCCAACCTTCCCTTCTGCGCATCCGCGCCTACGGATTCCACTCCGCTTCTACGATTGCAAGCCACATCTACCAAACTCCGCAGAGACGCGTCGCATCTGCGGGATCGCAGATGCGGAAAACTTCCATGCACCTGCGACCACTGCCCAACTCCCACAATACTGCGCCTGCGACCCTAGGCTCGCTTCTGCGGTCACGCAGTTGCGACCAATACTCCGCAGGTGCGATTGCACCATACCAGCAACACTCAGTAACTCCTCTAAGTCAAATTTCAATTTGTTAACATCCGAAATCCAGCCGAGGCCTCCGGGACCTCAACCAAAAATACCAACAATTCCTAAAACATCATACAACCTTGCTCGAAGCCTCAAATCACATCAAACAACACTAAAACCACGAATCGTACATCGATTCAAGCCTAATGAACTTATGAACTTCTAACTTCTAAAACAAATGACGAAACATACCAAACCAACTTTGATTGACCTCAAATTTTGCAAACAAGTCATAAATGACACAACGGACCTATTCCAGCTTCCGAAACCAAATTCCGAGCCTGGTAACCACAAAGTCAACTCTCGGTCAAACCTCTCAAATCTCCAAACTTTAACTTTTCCAACTTTCGCCAATTCAAGCCGAAATCATCTACGGACCTCCAAATCAGCATCCAGACACACTCCGAAGTCCAAAATTACCATAAGGAGCTATCTAAACCATCAAAACTCCATTCCGGAGTCATTTACACATAAGTCAACATCTGGTCAACTCTTTCAACTTAGGCTTCCAACCTTGGGACTAAGTGTCCCAAGTCTTTCCGAAACATCCCCGAAATTAAACCAACCACCCCGGCAAGTCACATAACAATAAATGAGCATAGAATAAGGAATAAATGGGGGAACGAGGCTATAATACTCAAAATGACTGGCCGGGTCATTACATTCTCCCTCTATTAAACAAACGTCGTCCTCGAACGAGTCTAGAATCATACCTGGAGTCTCAAATAGGTGTGGATATCTACTCCACATCTCCCGCTCGGTCTCCCAAGTAGCCTCCTCGACTGGATGCCCTCTCCATCGTACCTTCACTGAAGCTATATTCTTTGACCTCAACTTCCGAACCTGCCGATCCAAAATGGCCACCGACTCCACATCATAAGTCAAATCCCCATCTAACTGAACCGTGATGAAGTCCAAAACATGCGACGGATCACCGAAATACTTCCGGAGCTTGGAAACATAAAACACTGAAGAACACTCGATAGAATAGGCGACAATGCAAGTTTGTAAGAAACCTCTCCAATCCTTTCAGGCACCTCAAAAGGCCTAATATATCGAAGGATCAACTTTCCCTTCTTCACGAACCTCATAACACCTTCATGGGAAAAACTCTGAGCAATACCTTCTGTCCTACCATGTAAGCAACATCATGAACCTTCCGTTTGGTGTAACTCATCTGTCTAGACTGCGTCGTGCAAAGCTTATCCAGAATTAACTTAACCTTTTCCAAAGCATCCAGAACCAAGTCGGTACCCAATAGCCTAGCCTCACCCCGCTCAAAGCAACCAAAAAGAAATATAATGTTTTGTGGTACCGAATTGGTTCTACGTGTTGAGGATTATAGAAATTTTTCGCGGTGAGCTTGCTCGCCGCGTCTCAGACCTTTTGGGTTGAATGATGAATTGAAATTAAAGAAAAATTTTGGGCAGAAGAAATGCACTTCTGCGGCCCACTATGCGGCTGTAGAATCACTCTATGTACCGCATAATGGTCGCATAGTGAGGCAGGAAAGGGAAGTTTTGGAGACCAGGTTTGCGGCGCATTATGCGACCGCAAACCAATTCTGCGGTGCATTATGCGACCGCAGACCAATTCTGCGGTGCATTATGCAACCGCAGAATAGGTCTGCGGGCCGCATAATGACCGCAGGCCAGGTTAGTCACGCCCAGTTTTGGAGGCCAAATTATGCGGCCAATATTCAGACCGCATATCAATTATGTGATCGCAGACCTTGTTCCGTAGTTTAATTTTTGGGTTTTTACAACCCAAACCAACTTCGTTAAATAAGCGATTTGTACCATTTTTGACCAAATATCTGACATTTTAGAGTGAGGGAGATTGCCCTAGAGTGAGAAGGTGCTCCTCAACAATTGTTCTTCAATTTTTGCTCAAGTATTGGAAGATTAAAAAGGGAAACTCACTAGGTCTTCACCCTAGAGGTAAGAGTCTACACCCTAACCCTCAATTTGAAATTTTGTCTAGAATTGGATAATTGGTAAGATAATGTTTGGGCATGGGAGTTGTTCATCTTGCATGCATGTGTTATCAAAGGTTGTAAGAAGATTGTTAAGCTAAGAATGGTAAAGAATGGGTTGTGGGATGATGGAATCCTCCATAAAAGGACCTTGAAATCTTATTGGTTCAACTTGTTATATTTCTAAAATAGATTGAAGTTGCTAAGAACTCCGGAATAATTTAGAGTGTAAGAAAGCTCAAGTGAGGTATGTTGGCTAAACCCTTCTTTAAGAATTGGAATCCCCATTATCCTTGTAAGTTCCAAGATGTTGATTTCAAATCGAGTATTTTGATAAGTTTTGTGATAAAGATATATGTTCAATTCGTGTTTCAAATGCTCTTATCATATTGCATTATAAATTGATGAGGTGTTCCAAACTATGGATTGTGTATCTACATGTTATAATTTCAAGTCGTGATTTATGTGAAAGTTATTATGCAAATTTGTGGAGAGATTGTGATTGTGATATACCTCCACCCGCATATATATTGGGGTGAGGTGGCATGACCGCTTTGTGTAGGGATTATGGTATTGTGGGATTACACCTCCACCCGCATACATTGGGGTGAGGCGGTACGACCGCTTTGTGTATAGTCTTGGTATTGATGTTGCACCACCACCCATATATATACATTGGGGTGAGGCGGCATAGCCACTTTGTGTAAGTTCTTGGTACTGTTTTTATACCTCCACCCGCATACATTGGGGTGAGGCAGCAGGGCTGCTTGAGTAGAGTTATGGTATTGTGCTTACACCTCCACCTGCATACATTGGGTGAGGTGACGGGGCCGCTTTATGTAAAGAAGGCTACAAAGGATCTCATTTTAAATCCTATAAATGTTCTTGATAGCTTTTAATAAGGTTGCTCTGGTTTAAATGGTTATCTATATTATTCTATTGCCTCCCTGGTTCATCATATTCATATTGTATTTTTGAATTCTTAAATTGGTGTTTGATTTTCATACTAGTACTATTTGACAGTACTAACGCCCCTTTTGCCAGGGGCGCTGCATCTTTAAATGGATGCAGGTGGTTCCAGAGCAGGAGATATTGATTAGTGATAGCAGTACACCTTCTTCCCAGCCGACTTGGTGAGCCCCACTTCATCCCGGGGTCATGTACCTTTTGTACTTTGTGTATTCTATTTGAGGTATAGTCGGGGCCTTGTTGCCGGCATTATCATTGTACTCTTCTTTATCTATAGAGACTACGTAGGCATAATGTGAGTTGTATATTGGTGCTGGGAAGTCAAACTCATTATGTTGTGCTTGAATTACTATTTTCACTTCAGATTATGAAAAATATGTGTGAAATTGAGACTTTAAAATGAAGTAACTAATGGTAAAAAATTGGTATTGCAGACATGATCACTTTATTGTTTGATTAACAAAAATATATATTCTCTTATTCATGAATGAGTTTGGGTAGAAGGAAATCTAATAGGCTTGCTCGACCGGGTTCACTCGGTTGAGCGCCGATCGCGCTCCTCGATTTTGGGGCGTGACAAACTTAGTATCAAAGCCTAAGGTTTTAAAGTGTCCTAGGATGTCTCAAAGCCGTGTCTAATAGAGTCCTTATTATCGGTGTATTGTTGACCACATCTATAATTAGGATGCTACATGGGCATTTAGGAATAATACCCTTCTTTTATGTTCTTGATCGTGCGATAAAGCTGGTTGTAAGATTGTTCCTTCTTTAACTCCTGAGTTGCTCTAATTTTAAGTGCATGGAACCTAAGAAGAAGGCAAGAACTGTCCAAAGAGCCAATGTCACCCCAGGAGTGGCAGTGGATCCTATATTTGATGATGCAGATGAGCATCTGAGGGGTGGGGATATTCCCCCAGTTACCACACTGCCTGATTCTACCACAACTGATCAGACCACACCTGTCCCAACACCTACAGAAGGTGCAATGGTTCCTCCAATTGATATTCCAGTTCCACCTCCAGCTCCAACTTCCGATTCTAGTGTGTCTGATTTTGATCTTAGGGGAGCCATACAAATGTTGACACAGAAAGTAGCTTCTCAGGCCCAGAGATCGAGTGTTGGGCCTACTTCTTCCAGTCATCCAGGGGAATCTGCTAGTTCCTGGGTGAAAAAGTTTCTTCAGTTAGATCCTCCAGTGTTTACGGGTACTGATCCCGAGGAGGACCCCCAGGACTTTATTGATGAGAAGCACAAGACTCTTCGGGTTATGCATTCTATAGAGACGGAGGGAGTGGACTTGGCCTCCTACCGCCTGAAAGGGGTGGCCTATTCTTGGTTTGAGTTGTGGGAGGAATCCCGTGAGGAGGGAAGCCCTCCGGCAAGGTGGGGTGAATTCACAAATGCCATTATGGATCATTTCTTGCCTACCGAAACTAAGGCAGCCCATGCCGCTGAGTTTGAAAGCCTGAAGCAGAGTAGTATGAATTTGTGGGAGTATCATATGGCGTTTGCGTGCCTGTCCAAATATGCTATTCACATGCTGCCCAATATGGAGGCTAGAGTGCGCCGTTTTGTATAGGGCCTTATCCCCTTGGTTATTAATGAGGCCTCTACAACTGCCTTGAATTCCGATATGAACTATGGTAAGATGGTGGCATTTGCACAAGCCACAGAGACCCCAAATTGAAGAATAGAATGGAGCGTCAGAGTAGCAGCAAGGCCTGGTCCACGGGCAACTTTGGTTGTTCTTCCGGTGGTGGTGGTGGTAGGTCGTCATTCAGGGGAGGGTCATCAGGACCATCCCAATCATTCGCCCAGTCTTCGATGGGTGCACAGTCATCTGGACCTAGTTAGGGCAATCGGGTTGTCACACCCCAGACCTGAAGGGATGTGGCCGGCACCCGATACCATACTCGGCCCGAGCGTACCACTATGTAAATGTGAACTCTAGAGGAATAACCCTCAACCTAGGCCGATGAGGCCATATTCTGAATCATCTAAAAATATCGTCTGTCTCATCTAAGGGGTAAACATACCCAAAAACTCATATAGTGTTATACAAACTATACAGAACTTGTCTACAAGCCTCTAGAGATAGTTGAACTGTATCATGGTCGGGACAGGGCCTTGACCTACCCATCAAACCTGTATATATATAAAATGGACTCCAAGGTCTAGACCTGGTAACTCCGGGGAAGTGGAGCTTACCAACCAAGCTGATATTTGGCTCTGTCTACTGGGAAGGTCTATCCAGCTGTCTATCAGGACCTGCAGGCATGAAATGCAGCGTCCCCAGCAAAGGGACGTCAGTACAAATAATGTACTGAGTATGTAAGGCAACAGAATAACTGAAAGCTAAAACTGAACTGATGATATAATAACTGAATGTAACTGGGAGTCAAAAATAATATGAAGATATGCTTACCTGTTGATACTGACTCAACTCTCTCCATATAGTATGTAAAATAGTTGTCCGGCCCTATAAGGCTCGGTATGTGTAACTGCCCTGCCATAGTAGGCTCGCTCATAGGCGCTCGGCCATACTAGGCTCTGTATCTCGGCCATTCTGGGCTCGCTCATAGGCGCTCGGCCACAGTAGGCTCTGTATATAACTTACCATCTGATCAGAGGTTGCCCAATAGGGGCCTGCCCACTGATTATAGCTCGATGGTGGTAAAAAAATACTGTAACACTGTATATATATATACTCTCTGCTATCTTAGCTGAAATAAGACAATACTAAACTGAATATGAAGTCCCGATATGGGAGAATACTGTAACTTCTGAGACTAGGATAATGTGAATAAATTCAGGAATACGAACTTCTCTTTATGCCTCGTCATCAAACTCATGTAGTTACGAGATCATGCCAAAATGAAGAAAGGTTTAGCCTTAACATACCTTATCACAATATTTTCAATCACCAACTTGAACTCGCCTCTTCTCACCTTAATCTAAAACAACGATAATAATACTATCATTAAGTTACGAAAGGTACAACTAACGCACAACGAACAATAAGCTTATTTTGTATTAAAACGGACAGCATCTCCCCTATAATCCTTACTTCCTCCAAATTCAAGATAACACCAACAACACCAAAAACAACAATAACAACATATATATATTATTTTCCAACCTTATGTACATCACACAATACTACAAAACAGCCCAACATAACCCAATCTCTTCATACACAAAACGACCACTGTAGTAGTGTCAACAACCCAAAATTGTTACGATGAACCACCAGCCCAACATCTTGAATTTATGTGGTGTTTCTCCACACCCTTCCTCCTCCAAAACTCCACAAAACAGTAGTAAAACACGCTGCCCAACAGCACCACAAAACAGTCCATAAAACAGTCCACAAAACAGTCCGCTACAAGTGAATAACTCAAACTCACGGCTTCCGATCACCGTCCCGTGAGTTCTTACAAGTATAGAACGACTTACCATGAATTTACAGCAGAAACAATGGATGAAAGAGAGCAGTAAACTCACCTTATTTGTTGGATAACTCAGCTCCTATCGTGGTTCTTCAAACTCTAGGTTTTACCTCCAATTAGAACTTGAAATGGAGAGAAAATCAATTAGGGTTTGTGGGAAAGTTTTGGGAGGAATTTTGCAGAGCTTATGTCTGTTTATTATGCTCTATTTTAAGTTTAATATATGAAGAAAATAGGCCTTTAAAAGGCCTCTTTGTACGACCCGAAATGGCCCATTTTTGGGCTCTCATTTAAGCAAGTAGGTGACACACCTACTTGTCACCTAGCAGCTTGCGCAGTATCGCAACAATGACCATATCTCTCTACTCCGATGTCGTATTGACAAACGGTTTAATGCGTTGGAAAATAGTCTCATAGATCTTTAATTTGATGGGTAGAAAATCCCATAACTCAAAGTATATTGGGAGAAAATTGCAGTTACATTGGACCCAAAGTTTCAGTAAAACTTATGAATGTAACTTGTGATGACTTTCATCGACTTTTGTTCCACAACTCGCTTGACTTCAAAACATAATACACGGATGTCATACGACTAATATAAATCATAACATAATCTCCTTATCATGTTAAGCACCCTAGTCTCACCCTAAAGGTACATGTTATAACATTCCCAACTTGTCGACTTTTGATGAAACATTATTTTCTTCAATTGCTTTAGCTTCTGAACCGTCCAACCCTCTTTGTACTTATTGTTAATGATCTTAAATATTTGTAACCTCAGAGGTAACATGATTATCTTACTTTATATACTTTTAAAAAATGTTTTCATTTCTGAGCTTATATCAATTGACTTACAACGTACTCGTACGTACAAAAACATGGGTTGTAACATCATTCCCCCCTTTGGAACATTCGTCCTCGAATGTTGACTAGTGCACTTATCAGTCTCATAACCTATAGCTCTCATAAATACTTTATTGCTGGCCTTTCCATCTAGGCAACTATTCTATGAATAAATCCATAGGCCAGGGCATTCCCCACTTTAGGCCTCTTTATGACACCACGACTTTTGGTCTGAATCCTTCCAACCTCGTAATTATTGCGACATTCTGTCATACAGCCTGTACGACTTTGTCCTTGTATGTGCGCCTATGCGACTCTTCTGTTCCTTTTCCTCCAGCTTTTAGCCAATCTCTAGGCCTCACTTTGGGAACATATATAGAACTATGACAAGTTGTTCCTCCCGGTATATATAGGTGTAGTTAAGTTCTTTGCTCGGTACTTTGTCAAACTTATGACTGTTACGATATCTTGTTTCGTAGCCTTATAAATATATCCTTATGGCTTTACTACATCTAGGTAGGTTATACTACACCATCACACTTCCTTCATTTTATTATTGTCGAGGTTTGCTACCCAACTCCAGGTTACCCTCTCGCTACTTATCCTATATGTATAAATCTAAGTCCTTTAGTTCTTCCTCATTATTGTTCATCTTAAGAATGACGGCCTAATATCATCTCATACTTTGGAACTTTTATCTGCCTATTGTTGATTCATCTTAATGTTGATCTATAATCTACCACTGATAAATTAAAACCTCTTAGGTAATACATTATCCTTAGAGATCACGTCTCATCAGAGAACATCTGAAGTTATTTTCTCGATCCACCTAGGGACGATACTATACTTCAATAACCGTATTTCATCTCATCCCAACGTGATTCATCTTATGAGGGGTATTCTAATCTCATGCAATTCATGAAATCCCTTCTTTTTGAATCATTAACCAATCAATGGCCTTAACGTCATCTTCTTATCTATCACAATTACACCCTTATTCTACTACCAGGGCAACATTTCATCTCTTCAAATTGCTCATAGTCTTAGACTCCTCTAAGTTCATTCAGGTTATACTGAGTTTTTTTTTATAACTTACGGAACCCATCAGCTCTCTTGTTTTGATGGGCTTAATTCTGAGGCCTTACCTATTCTCGTCAGCTTCTCTATCACCTCTGCTTATCCTTACTCATGTCCGCCTAAAACTCTGTTGCTCTACCATACTTTATCTTGTGACCTACACATATTTATTTATAGTACTCACAACCTTCCTTTAACTTTCTAGCACCGTACATTTCATTATGTTATTCTGGAACTTCAAGCGAGACATCAAACCGTCTCTAGCTCTTCTTTAATCTCTTAACCAGACCTCTCGGTACTTGGAAACTATACGCTAGAAGATATGCCACTGATAACACCACTATTATTTGTGGATACTGAATCACGGTGATTTTATCCCTCTATCTGATGTATGGACTATTCACAACCTCCTACACTTGTGCATCTCGTACCGTCTTAACCTTTACCTTACTTAGCTTTTAATCTCGCATTGTATCTTCTGTCTCTTTCATAACCTCTCTTCCACATAGGTAGAATTCACATCCACAACTTGAAGCTCTACTATAAACTTGCAGCTCTAGTGCGTACACAATCTGGTGGGAGCTTCATACTTACTCCTTATGAGACTGGTACTTTTTTTTAATCTGGCTTTATAGATACGACATCGAATTTCCTATGCTGGGTTTCACTTCGTTTATCTTGCATAATCTACTGATTTATCTGAACCTCTTGTCTAGCCATGACTAGGCTCTTCCTGAGTTCCTGAATGAACTACTAACTACTCGTCAGTCCATGCTCATATTTACCTTCTGGGTAACCACTCTTGGGTTATGTCTTCTACCTTAACTTAACTTTTGCACTGGCTCCTAATGCATCAAGTGTTCATTCGCTCTTATTTATCAATAACATCTAGTGTGGGAACCCTTACTGCCTCCCCTCGGTGTCGTGCTTGCATAATGTTCTGGACTCGTATCATGTCTGTAGGATCTGAATAAATGCAATATCATTCCTTTCACCATTTACTGTATTCTTCCTTTACTATTCCATAGTTACCTGAACCACTTAACTCTGACTTAATACCATATTACACCATCTTCCCCCCTTTAGGGGAGTATTAACATGTAATGCTATGAAAACTTACTTATAAATATTTTACCTCTTCATCGACGTCACGTATTTATTGACTCTTACTTACCTTGCAGTAACCCTTATGTAACAAGGATAATTAAATATCTTACACACGACGGTATAAGATACCTAGTGTAATTGGAACACTTAGTCCCTTAAGATTAACTTTGCTCAAAGTTCTTGCTTTAGGGAAGCGTCTTCCTGAGTGACCTTTAAAGGTTATTCTTCTGTTGTCTATTGTATTATTGCCGGAATGCGATCTTTGAAATTCACTTGATGTCGACTATCATCACCTCATTCGATCCCTAATTGATATTCAGTTTATCTTGTTCACTAGCCCATGCTAATTTCTATTACTCCGAGGGTCTAAATTGTTTTGTCTTGGTAATCACGTTGGACGCACCAACTCATTTCTCGAAATTAGAATATGACTTTTGGCCTATACTCTTTTATTGTCTCAAGACCTCCTGTCACCTCTTGTTTTTTTTTTCACTTGACTATAGACTCTGTCATCATATCATATTTTGATTTACCATTATCACCCATTTATCACATCTTACTCATAATACTTCATTTCTCTCTTCTTATTCTCTTGCTAATACTTCTGTTTATCGCATTATTCTGAAAACTTCAACAAAACATTGTTTCACTTTTAGCTCCCCTGGCTCAATCCACCATTTCGGGTTACTCTAACCCAAGCTGGATCTTGATATCCCATCCTTCTCTTAAACTATATATGTTAGCTCCCATAGGGCATAACTGAGATGGGTGTGGCCAATTGTACATACCTCTATTTCTGTTGAAGGTAACTTAGAATCCTTTTATTTCTCTGCCTGACGTGGAAATTCGGACAGTCTTCATTAACTAGGTACCTCGTACCCTTCTTCACCTTGCTTCTGTTACATGTTGAAACTTATACTTTTACCTTCTGATACTCATATGGCCTGCTATTCACGTGGTATGTTAGATATTCCTGTCTTAGGGTAAATGGGAAATTCGCACATATGGTAAGCACAATCTAATAGGGTCTCAAACAGGGCCACGTAGTCAAGAATTCTCTCTCTACTAATGCTTTTACCTGTTGTTATATTAGACCTTTAGCTAGCTATAATTATTCTAATTGAAAGCATCACTATATCATTAGCAAACATAAGCTTTGGCTCGAACTCTTATGACTCGGCTCTATAGCCCGATTTGGATTTGAATGAAGGGTAACAGACTCCTAAATGCCTTGTAGCCTCCTGCTTATAAGTGTGGTGCACAACACACCAATAAACAAGACTCTACTAAACACGGCTTGTAGACTCCCTAGGATAGAACTGCTCTGATACCAAGTTTGTCACACCCCAGACCTGAAGGGATGTGGTCGGCACCCGGTACCATACTCGGCCCGAGCGTACCACTCTGTAACTGTGAACTCTAGAGGAATAACCCTCAACCTAGGCCGATGAGGCCATATTCTGAATCATCTGAAAATATCGTCTGTCTCATCTAAGGGGTAAACATACCCAAAAACTCATATAGTGTTATACAAACTATACAGAACTTGTCTACAAGCCTCTAGAGATAGTTGAACTGTATCATGGTCGGGACAGGGCCTCGACCTACCCATCAAACCTGTATATATATAAAACGGACTCCAAGGTCTAGACCTGGTAACTCCGGGGAAGTGGAGCTTACCAACCAAGCTGATATTTGGCTCTGTCTACTGGGAAGGTCTATCCAGCTGTCTATCAGGACCTGCAGGCATGAAATGCAGCGTCCCCAGCAAAGGGACGTCAGTACAAATAATGTACTGAGTATGTAAGGCAACAGAATAACTGAAAGCTAAAACTGAACTGATGATATAATAACTGAATGTAACTGGGAGTCAAAAATAATATGAAGATATGCTTACCTGTTGATACTGACTCAACTCTCTCCATATAGTATGTAAAATAGTTGTTCGGCCCTATAAGGCTCGGTATGTGTAACTGCCCTACCGTAGTAGGCTCGCTCATAGGCGCTCGGCCATACTAGGCTATGTATCTCGGCCATTCTGGGCTCGCTCATAGGCGCTCGGCCATAGTAGGCTCTGTATATAACTTACCATCTGATCAGAGGTTTCCCAATAGGGGCTTGCCCACCGATTATAGCTCGATGGTGGTAAAAAATACTGTAACACTGTATATATATATACTCTCTGCTCACTTAGCTGAAATAAGACAATACTAAACTCAATATGAAGTCCCGATATGGGAGAATACTGTAACTTCTGAGACTAGGATAATGTGAATAAATTCAGGAATATGCCTCGTTATCAAACTCATGTAGTTACGAGATCATGCCAAAATGAAGAAAGGTTTAGCCTTAACATACCTTATCACAATATTTTCAATCACCAACTTGAACTCGCCTCTTCTCACCTTAATCTAAAACAACGATAATTATACTATCATTAAGTTACGAAAGGTACAACTAACGCACAACGAACGATAAGCTTATTTTGTATTAAAACGGACAGCATCTCCCCTATAATCCTTACTTCCTCCAAATTCAAGATAACACCAACAACACCAAAAACAACAATAACAACATATATATATTATTTTCCAACCTTATGTACATCACACAATACTACAAAACAGCCCAACATAACCCAATCTCTTCATACACAAAACGACCACTGTAGTAGTGTCAACAACCCAAAATTGTTACGATGAACCACCAGCCCAACATCTTGAATTTATGTGGTGTTTCTTCACACCATTCCTCCTCCAAAACTCCACAAAATAGTAGTAAAACACGCAGCCCAACAGCAACACAAAACAGTCCACAAAACAGTCCGCTACAAGTGAATAACTCGAACTCACGGCTTCCGATCACCGTCCCGTGAGTTCTTACAAGTATAGAACGACTTACCATGAATTTACAGAAGAAAAAATGGATGAAAGAGAGCAGTAAACTCACCTTATTTGTTGGATAACTCAGCTCCTATCTTGGTTCTTCAAACTCTAGGTTTTACCTCCAATTAGAACTTGAAATGGAGAGAAAATCAATTAGGGTTTGTGGGAAAGTTTTGGGAGGAATTTTGCAGAGCTTATGTCTGGTTATTATGCTCTATTTTAAGTCTAATATATGAAGAAAATAGGCCTTTAAAAGTCCTCTTTGGACGACCCGAAATGGCCCATTTTTGGGCTCTCATTTAAGCAAGTAGGTGACACACCTACTTGTCACCTAGAAGCTTGCGCAGTATCGCAACAATGACCATATCTCTCTACTCCGATGTCATATTGACAAACGGTTTAATGCGTTGGCAAATAGACTCATAGATCTTTAATTTGATGGATAGAACATCCCATAACTCTAAGTATATTGGGAGAAAATTACAGTTATATTGGACCCAAAGTTTCAGTAAAACTTATGAATGTAACTTGTGATGACTTTCATCGACTTTTGTTCCACAACTCGCTTGACTTCAAAACATAACACACGGATGTCATACGACTAATATAAATCATAAAATAATCTCCTTATCATGTTAATCACCCTAGTCTCACCCCAAAGGTACATGTTATAACATTCCCAACTTGTCGACTTTCGATGAAATATTGTTTTCTTCAATTGCTTTAGCTTCTGAACCGTCCAACCCTCTTTGTACTTGTTGTTCATGATCTTAAATATTTGTAAACTCATAGGTAACATGATTATATTACTTTATATACTTTTAAAAAATGATTTCATTTCCGAGCTTACATCAATTGACTTACAACGTACTCGTACGTACGAAAACATGGGTTGTAACACGGGTACCCCACCAGCAGGGTCGTCCCGATAGAAGGTTTCAGCAGCGGAGGCTCCCATTCCTTAAGTGTGGGAGGATGCACTTTGGGGCCTTCTTTATGGACCTACATATATGCTATGGGTGCGGTTTGAGGGGTCACATTCAGAGGGATTTCCGCTCGTCCCGCCGAAACATGGGCAAAGGTGCGGCGCAACCAGCTAATTCTACAACTACTACATCCACAGCACCTCCAACTTGAGGCACCCCAGCACCCACATGGTGTGGTGTAGCTAGGGGTGGTGCACAGAATTCGGGAGGACCCACCAGATTTTATGTTATGCGGAGGCGTTGGGATTCAGAGGCTTCTCTAGATGTTGTCACAGGTATATTGTCTGTCCAATACCATGATGTATATGCTCTTATTGATCCCGGTTCCACTTTGTCATATATCACTCCTTATGTTGCTATGGAATTTGGGATAGAACCAGAACAACTTCATGAGCCATTCTCTGTATCTACTCCGGTTGGTGAGTCTATTCTAGCCGCGCGAGTTTATAGGGATTGTGTTGTCATATTATGTGGTCGGGACACCGTGGCCGATCTTATTGAATTGAAAATGGTCGATTTTGATGTGATAATGGGGATGTACTGGCTTTGTTCTTGTTTTGTCAATCTGGATTGCCGAACCAGGACTGTTAGGTTCAAATTTCCAAATGAGCCAGTTATTGAGTGGAAGGGTGATGATGTGATGCCAAAGGGTAGGTTTATTTCCTACCTCAAGGCCACAAAGATGATCAACAAGGGATGTATTTATCATTTGGTCCGGGTTATGGACACCGATGCTGAGGCACCTACACTTGAGTCCGTACCTGTTGTGAATGAATTTTCGGGAGTCTTTCCGGATGAACTCCCTGTGATCCTACCAGACAGGGAGATTGATTTTGGGATTGATGTAATACCAGACACGCAGCATATATCTATTCCACCCTACAGAATGGAACCAACAGAATTGAAAGAGCTAAAGGAACAATTAAGAGATATGTTAGAAAAGGGCTTTATCTGGCCGAGTGTGTCACCTTGGGGCACATCGGTTCTTTTTGTAAGGAAGAAAGATGGGTCACTGAGAATGTGTATTGACTATCGGCAGCTTAACAAGGTCACAATCAAGAATAAGTACCCACTGCCAAGGATAGATGACCTGTTTGATCAATTGCAAGGTGCCAGGTACTTATCCAAGATTGATATAAGATCCGGATATCACCAATTGAAGATCAAGGAGCGGGATATTTCGAAAACAGCTTTTAGAACCCGATATGTGCACTTTGAATTTTTGGTGATGTCTTTTGCGCTAACAAATGCCCCAGCAGCTTTCATGGATCTTATGAACCGAGTTTTCAAGCCGTTCCTCGATTCTTTTGTGATAGTGTTCATTGGCGATATTCTTGTATATTCACGAAGTCGAGAAGACCATGTCGATCATCTCAGGGTAGTTCTACAAACCCTATATCAGCACAAGTTATATGCAAAGTTTTTAAAGTGTGAATTTTTGCTTGAATCGGTCACATTCTTGGGTCATGTTGTCTCTAGTGAGGGGATTAAGGTTGATCCTCAGAAAATTACAGTTGTGAAGAATTGGCCGAGGCCTACAACTCCAACAAAGATTCGCAGTTTCTTAGGCTTAGCTTGATATTATAGAAAGTTTGTGGAGGGGTTTTCTACTCTTGCCTCTCCATTGACTAAATTGACGCAGAAGGCAATTAAGTTCCAATGGTTAGATGCTTGTGAAAAGAGTTTCCAGGAGTTGAAAGCAAGATTG